>NC_085088.1:1996430-2003930 GCF_963422355.1 Corticium candelabrum | reverse complement strand
TCATTTGATCTACAGCTGGCTTTCGTTGGGAAAGGAATGATTGCTGTAGCAGAAGGAAACGTGTGGGAATGGATTGAGTTGAGTTCAGAACCAGCGTGTGCGTGTGCGTTCGTGCGTTTGTGTGTGCGTGCGTGCGTGCGCGTGTGTGTGTGTGTGTGTGTGTGTGTGTGTGTGTGTGTGTGTGTGTGTGTGTGTGCGTGCGTGCGTGCGTGCGTGTGTTTTCAATGTACCTTTTCACGATTCTTGAAGTAGTATTGCATTTTATGATGTAAGTACAGACTACATGTCTTATGTTGTGCAGGTGTACACAGATAACTGGTGTAAAGTCAGGAAACTTTTCTGGAAGTATTTCTTTTTGTTGACTGCTAAGAATTTACGCATTTGTAATGGATTATTAGCATGAATTATGTCATTGGTTTTCTTACAAGACATGGACAATTTTTTCGCCTTGTTTGCGGAGCTCTCTTATCTCAAACCTTTGGTGCTGTCAATCTCTGTTTCTTCTCACTGTGTTAATTTATCATTGTTACTGTCTGGTTTTAAACTTGTCTGTTTTGCTGCTTTAGTCTGTTTAAAGGCATAAGAGTGCGCAATTTGTTGGACTGGAAAAATTGGATAATATATTGGAAGCCCGATGTGCGTACAAGTTCAATACTACTTTCCTTGTGACTTGGGTTGTGACATGGGGCTGTTGTTACATTTTGGATAACTTGTCTGTCAGGAACAGTTGCTGATGATGTAGTTGTTCTAGCATGTTGATTGGATCTCTTTACAAAGCCATCACGTTTTGTTTTTGCTAGATTGCATTCTTTGTTGTCGTGATTGTTCAAGTCGTCTCAGATGATCAGCTTTTGCTCCTACTCTCTTACTGTAAGTCTTATTTTTCTTTCTTGGTTGCTCTTCTAGTTCAGTGATTGTTGTATCACTTATTATATCTTCTCTCACTCTTTTAGCTGCTTGTATACTCATTTAGCTGCTTGTACACTAGCTGTCATGATGTTCTTTTTGCTTGTCTTTTTTTTTGTAGATCTGGTAGAAGCAATAAGCCTTCTGTTGACTGGGGAATTTTCTGCCTCATTGCCTCAGCAGATTTACAAATATCTGCTGCTACGGTTTGTCGCAATGCTGGACATTGGCAAAGGTAAGTCAGATTTTCCAATTCTTTTAAAGCTTCCCTGACATCCGACTGGGTTTGCTTTAATTAATAGTTTTGAAGTTCTTTCCTATCACAAAGACATATGAATGTTTTGGGTCTGGCTATAGTGACATAGTTCGGATCCACGCTCCTGTAATCACTGCCTGCGCTAAGCAAGCTATTACAGTTGCTGCGTTTGTCTCATTCATCTACTCACATATTGTACTCACTCAGAACGTTGCTGCTGAAGGTAAGAATGACATTTATTAGTAGTTTTGTGGTTTGTAAGGAGCACTAATAATAGTCTCTAGAATTTCTAGAAAACTCTGAATTAGTATGGTGACTGGTGTTGATATGACTTTTGTGTTAATCTCATCAAATGATAACATTTCTATGCCAAAGAGTTGATTACAACTGATATTACATTATGTGGTTTTACTGAAATTCACTTGATGGAGATACAGGTGCAGGCATGATGGAGTTAGATGAAGACTCCTGCTATCGTCTGTTGTTTTCTGGACCACCCAAGCTAGCTTCCAGAGGTGTTGGTCTAGTGGTTAGACATAATGTGTTGAAGTCACTGGAATCGTTTGATCCTATCTCAGATACGATATTGCGTGCTGGCTTTCTTACTGACAAAGGAATTTGAATGTCATTGTTTGTTATGTTCCAACAGAACAATGTGAAGATGTAGTTAAAGATGAATTTTATCAACAACTTGGTGTTGCTATGCATAAGACACGTTTGCTTGTTGTTGTGCTGGGTGACTTTAATGCTAGTTTTGGAAAGGCAATTTCAAAAGTTGTTAGTTAGTTTGGTTTATCACAGTCAACCAGTGACAATGGTGTTAGACTGATAGAATTTTGTCAAGCTCATAACCTGGGAATCACAAACACCTTTTTCCGGCATAAGAATATACACACTGCCAGTTGGTATCCTCCTAATCCCAAATTACAGCCAAGTTTAAAAGACTATGTTTTGGTAAAGCAGTCTATGCAAAAAAATGGTACATGACACAAGAGTATGACGAGGACCAAATTTCGACAGTGACCACAAACTTGTTTGTAGTAAGATGGTACTGAAACTTCAGAAGCCACGTGGGAAAAGACAAGTGAAAACCTTTAAACGGGATGTACTCAGTGTTCCTATTTCTAGGCAAATATCGAAATAATGTCATGACTAGATTCACACAAAGATTATCTACGGAGACTGAAGCTATGTGATCTGACTTTTGTAGTGCAATTATGGACTCTGCAAATGAGCACCTAAACAAACCAGGATTTCAAGAAAAATGACAGACTAATATGTGACAGCTACTGTGGCATTTCACTACTCAGTGTACCTGGAACGGTATTAGCAAATATTCTTCTGAAACGACTTAATCAGTCAGTTGAACCTCTACTACTAGAAGCCCAATGTGCTTTTCGTTCGGGTAGAGGAACAATTGATCAATTATGGTTGGTTTGTCAGTTAACTGAAGTCCATTGAACATGAGTGTGCTGTCCATGTTTGTTTTGTTGATCTGGAGAAAGCTTTTGACTTTGTACCTAGAGATGTTCTCAGACTACTTTGAAAGAGAGATGCATTGAGGAACAAATTGTATAATTGATTGTTGACATATTACAATGGAACACATTGTGTTGTCAAATCTAAAGGTGAGAAGTCCTCAAAATTTGAAGTTGCAACTGGTGTACATGTCTCCTGTATTATTTAATTGTACGTAAAGCACTAAACCAAGCTAAAGTTGGCGGAATAGAAATTGAATACAGGAAAGAGGGAGTTTTCTACATGAACTACAGAGTCAAAGCTCAAGGAACTAGTGTTATTAAAGCTGCTATGTAAACTGATGATTTAACTTTAATTAATTGGGAAGACCTCGGGTGAACTACAAAAGTTAGTAGACAGTCTACATGAGTCCTGCTGTAAATGGGGAATGAAAATCAGCATCAAGAAACAAAAGTTTTGAGCATTGGTTGCGAGCAGGCACGTATTCTTCTTGACGGTTCTGTTCTTGAAATCGGTACAGAGTTTACTTACTTGGGAAATATATCATGAGCCAAATGGTGGATGCAATGCTGAAATTGATGCTCGTATGTGCAAAGCAAGTAAAATTTTTGGTTCCTGGAAGAAAAGGGTATTTACCAACAGACAGTTTTCTATCTCCACAAAGATGAAAATTTTCTGTGCTTTGGTGAGACCAGTTTTGCTATATAGATGTGAGACTTGGTCCGTTACACAAGCAAACTTGCAACGCTTAAATACATTCCACATGCGGTGCATTTGATTGATTCTTGGTGTTTCAAGATGGAATATAATCAAGTATTCAGACAATTTAGAACAAGCGTGTGAAGACCCTATTGCTATGACAATACAGAGACAACAATTGCACTGGGCCATCTGCTGTGCATGAGTGACAATTGTCCCCCAAAACACCTACTTCGCAGCAGACTTAGTAATGCAACAAGACCAACACATGGGTCTAAATAGAGATGGATAGATATTGTCACAAGAGGCCTCAGGTCATAACGTATTGGTCTTCATGATGCTGATGATTGTGCTGCTTGGAGAAGCGCTATTATGCTGCGTTGCCAAACCCATAGTGGGTATGGTGGAATCAAGGTTCAAGGTGTGTGTGTGTGTGTGTGTGTGTGTGTGTGTGTGTGTGTGTGTGTGTGTGTGTGCATGTGTAGAAAGAGAGGAAATGGTGTTTGCAAAACACAGTCACCTTGTTGAAAGGTTAAATGAAGTCTACATTACTCAGTTGACTTCTATGTATTTGGAACTTACTAAATCAATAATTATTGTTGTTCAATTTTTTCAAATTGACTCAGTCAGTGTACTGTAATTCTTCAAATTGAAATGACATACTCAAATACTAACATGCTCCAATACAATGTTACTTTAGGACACTACTCAGTACTGTATTGCAACATTGGAACAACATGTCATTCAATTTGAGGAAATGCAGTAAGTATCTTGAGTCAATTAGAACCCAGGACTGTTATTTTATATTAATTATTTGGTTATTATTTTAGGTTTAACAGTGACTATTAATTAAAAGCATGTGTAAACTCATTGTGGGGAAGGAAAACAATGCGTGAGAGAAATTGTGGTAAATAGAATTGTTATTCTGAATAATTTTCAAATGATCTGTGTTAGACAGTTCATCAACTGTCTTTCAATGAAAGGCCTTGTTGACAATGACTGCGGTGTCTGCTACTAGTTACACTGTGAATGCAACCTGGCTGATTCTGAGCTAAGCCAAGTCCTTGTGAAGCCATCCACTTAACCAGAAGAAGGAGTCACGACTAGTGAAGCTTGCGCTAGTATTAATAACTTAAAAAACCGAAGTGATGAAAGAATTCGTAGTTGTACTGGTACTGGAGTGGTACTTTGAAAAGGATTGACATTGCACTTTAGTGGTAAATATTTTTCACTATTATTAAATATTCCATATGAGTTGATATCCATATATATATATATATATATATATATATATATATATATATATATATATATATATATATATATAATCATGAACAATCTACCTGAAGTGCAAGTTTAATACAATTTTTTGCTGTTATGTTTGAACTAAAAGTTCAAACACAGTGAATCAAGTCTGAATTTCTGACTTGTAACAGATGATCTTCATCTTGTACGTGCAACAGCAGTCGTTATTTTTCCACTGGACACAGAGAGTGGTCAGCATCTACATCACACATAATGATGTAATGAAAACATAGAAAACAGTTATTGAATAATTTAATAAGAACTAATTAATTCATGTACATGATACAAACCACTAATGATACCACCAGAAATCTGATAAGAAGCAAGACAGCTAAACAGTTGAAATGTTTAACTACATCTAAAGTACCTGTAACAAACCATAATTAATATTGTAGCATGTTGTGGGCAACTACCGTGTGTTGTTCTAGACCGTAAATTCACTGCATACTCCATGACATGAGAAACAGAGTTAGCATCACCGAATGATTCATTAGTTGGTGATTCCTGTAATGCAAGCACGAAAGTTTATTACTACGATTGCATAGAAGTAGAAGACAGTGATATGTAGGAATCAAGCATCAAATAATTGAAGTTGCATCAATAAGCTACATATAAACAGCTGAAGAATGTGATGCATCACATTGAATCCACTGGTTTCAATTCAGTGTTGAATTGTCCTAACCATCTTATAAAGTATTCCTACTGTACTACACTGTCAATGGCTTCATTGAGAACAAAATTGAAATTTTATTGCCACAAATAAATTAATTATATACAAATACAGTTATAGTTAAGAAATACTTATCTTTGGCTCAAATATAAGAAATGTGACATTTAAAAGAATTATGTCAAATTTCTAATTTACATCCTAAATCATGTATAAATAACTATATGGTCACCTTCAGCTATCAAAGTTCTCTAGCATGCCAACAAAACCAAAGTAGTCACATGAGAATGAGTGATATGTTAACGTGTTGTCTATGGCGATTGTTTCTTTTATACAACCTTTCAACTAAATTATAACTACCATTCTAATGTCAAACAAGTGATTGAAATTGTTTTTTAAAATAGGATACAAATGAAATAACAAAGTACAAATGTAAAAGCAATAATAATAAACCAAAAACTGTAGTTCAATCAACCATACAAGAAATGCCTCAACAGAGACACACATCCAGGTTTTATTATGTCAGTGCAGGGCCCCTGACACGTTATCCTCGCCCATGCCATTACCTGTGAAAAGCAGTGTACAAAGGAAAATGTAAGATAAAACATGACAAACACTTCTGTCATCATTTTCAACTTTATTGCAAGAGAAACAATTAAACATGTACAATACCAGCAACATTCAGTTTGAAAGATGCACATAGAAGTTACTACATTCTGACAAAAACACTCTTGGTCTTTACACAAAAGAGTTTTCTAGAAACTCTAGAGACTATTATTAGTGCTCCTTACAAACCACAAAACTACTGATAAATGTCATTCTTACCTTCAGCAGCAACGTTCTGAGTGAGTACAATATGTGAGTAGATGAATGAGACAAACGCAGCAACTGTAATAGCTTGCTTAGCGCAGGCAGTGATTACAGGAGCGTGGATCCGAACTATGTCACTATAGCCAGACCCAAAACATTCATATGTCTTTGTGATAGGAAAGAACTTCAAAACTATTAATTAAAGCAAACCCAGTCGGATGTCAGGGAAGCTTTAAAAGAACTGGAAAATCTGACTTACCTTTGCCAATGTCCAGCATTGCGACAAACCGTAGCAGCAGATATTTGTAAATCTGCTGAGGCAATGAGGCAGAAAATTCCCCAGTCAACAGAAGGCTTATTGCTTCTACCACATCTACAAAAAAAAGACAAGCAAAAAGAACATCATGACAGCTAGTGTACAAGCAGCTAAATGAGTATACAAGCAGCTAAAAGAGTGAGAGAAGATATAATAAGTGATACAACAATCACTGAACTAGAAGAGCAACCAAGAAAGAAAAATAAGACTTACAGTAAGAGAGTAGGAGCAAAAGCTGATCATCTGAGACGACTTGAACAATCACGACAACAAAGAATGCAATCTAGCAAAAACAAAACGTGATGGCTTTGTAAAGAGATCCAATCAACATGCTAGAACAACTACATCATCAGCAACTGTTCCTGACAGACAAGTTATCCAAAATGTAACAACAGCCCCATGTCACAACCCAAGTCACAAGGAAAGTAGTATTGAACTTGTACGCACATCGGGCTTCCAATATACTATCCAATTTTTCTAGTCCAACAAATTGCGCACTCTTATGCCTTTAAACAGACTAAAGCAGCAAAACAGACAAGTTTAAAACCAGACAGTAACAATGATAAATTAACACAGCGAGAAGAAACAGAGATTGACAGCACCAAAAGGTTTGAGATAAGAGAGCTCCGCAAACAAGGCGAAAAACTTGTCCATGTCTTGTAAGAAAACCAATGACATAATTCATGCTAATAATCCATTACAAATGCGTAAATTCTTAGCAGTCAACAAAAAGAAATACTTCCAGAAAAGTTTCCTGACTTTACACCAGTTATCTGTGTACACCTGCACAACATAAGACATGTAGTCTTTACTTACATCATAAAATGCAATACTACTTCAAGAATCGTGAAAAGGTACATTGAAAACACACGCACGCACGCACGCGCGCACACACACACACACGCACACACACACACACACGCACGCACACACACACACACACACACACACACACACACACACACACACGCACACAAACGCACGCACGCACGAACGCGCACACACACACACACACGCACACAAACGCACGCACGCACGAACGCGCACACACACACACACACA
>NC_085088.1:1966430-1991430 GCF_963422355.1 Corticium candelabrum | reverse complement strand
GACGACGACGAATCGCAAGCACCTAGACGCCTCAAGGCGACCGCATCCGCCCGGGTCGGGGGACGCGCTGTCGTCGCCGACGTAACGGGACGACACTCAGACAGACATGCCGCCGAGGAGAACCCGACGGCGCCATTTGCGTTCAAAGATTCGATGATTCGCCGAGTTCTGCAATTCACACTACGTATCGCAGTTCGCTGCGTTCTTCATCGATGCACGAGCCAAGAGATCCACCGTTGAAAGTTGTCGTTTGACCACGATCGTGCGACACGACGATTCGCCGTGCCACGAATCAAGCCTGCAAGCTTGCGGCCCGTTCACCGGCGTGACGATGAGATGAGAAGAAAAGGCCCGACCTGACGCGGTCGGCGCCGCCGCCTTCGGGGCCGGACGAGACGTCCCGTCGAAGCGAGACCGGATCGCCCGTTCGACGCCTCCCCGACCGCCGAGCGATGCCGGAGACGACCCCGAAAGCACATACCGTCCACAAGGGAACGAGTCCCTGTACGCTCCACGCGATCGAGATCGTTAATGATCCTTCCGCAGGTTCACCTACGGAAACCTTGTTACGACTTTTACTTCCTCCAGAAAACATCGCTAAAACCGCTTCTCGGCGTCCAACGCGCGGCGAACCGCACGACTGGAGCCGATCCGAAGTTTTCACGAGGCCATCCAGTCGGTAGTAGCGACGGGCGGTGTGTACAAAGGGCAGGGACGTAATCAACGCGAGCTGATGACTCGCGCTTACTAGGAATTCCTCGTTCAAGACCAATAATTACAAGGGTCTATCCCCAGCACGACGAAGTTTCACAAGATTACCCACGCCTCTCGGAGCAGGTCGACACTCGCTGACTTCGTCAGTGTAGCGCGCGTGCAGCCCAGGACATCTAAGGGCATCACAGACCTGTTATTGCCTCAGACTTCCACCGGTTAGACACCGATAGTCCCTCTAAGAAGTCGACCGTCGTCCCCGGAGAGACGGCGTGACTAGTTAGCAGGTTAAGGTCTCGTTCGTTATCGCGATTAGGCAGACAAATCACTCCACCAACTAAGAACGGCCATGCACCACCACCCACAGAATCAAGAAAGAGCTCTCGATCTGTCAATCCTCACTGTGTCCGGACCTGGTGAGTTTTCCCGTGTTGAGTCAAATTAAGCCGCAGGCTCCACTCCTGGTGGTGCCCTTCCGTCAATTCCTTTAAGTTTCAGTCTTGCGACCATACTCCCCCCGGAACCCAAAAACTTTGATTTCTCGAAAGGTGCCGAAGGAGTCGTATCATAACGTCCTCCGATCCCTAGTCGGCATAGTTTATGGTTGGAACTACGACGGTATCTAATCGTCTTCGAACCTCCAACTTTCGTTCTTGATTAACGAAAACATCCTTGGCAAATGCTTTCGCATGCGTTCGTCTTCCATAAATCCAAGAATTTCACCTCTGACAATTGAATACGAATGCCCCCAACCGTCCCTATTAATCATTACCTCGGTCCCAGAAACCAACAAAATAGAACCGACGTCCTATTCCATTATTCCATGCTAATGTATACAAGCCGACGCGCCTGCTTTGAACACTCTAATTTTTTCAAAGTAAACGTCCCGAGTCCCGCGCACGCTCAATCAAGAGCACGCGCGGCCCTCGAGAGAAAGCCGCGCGCGACCAGTGACGCGCCGTTAGGCGGACCGGACGCGCGCCGCCGAAATCCAACTACGAGCTTTTTAACTGCAACAACTTTAATATACGCTATTGGAGCTGGAATTACCGCGGCTGCTGGCACCAGACTTGCCCTCCAATCGTTCCTCGTTAAGGGATTTAGATTGTTCTCATTCCAATTACAAGACCTACGAAGGCCCTGTATTGTTATTTATTGTCACTACCTCCCCGTGTCGGGATTGGGTAATTTGCGCGCCTGCTGCCTTCCTTGGATGTGGTAGCCGTTTCTCAGGCTCCCTCTCCGGAATCGAACCCTAATTCTCCGTCACCCGTTGCAACCATGGTAAGCCGATACCGTACCATCGACAGTTGATAGGGCAGAAACTTGAATGATCCGGCGCCGGCGCGAGGCCCTGCGCTCCGAACAGTTACTATGAATCACCAAAGACCGGGACTGACGCCCCGCATTGGTTTTGAATCTAATAAATACATCCCTTCCGCAAGAGTCGGGACTCGACGCATGTATTAGCTCTAGAATTACCACGGTTATCCATGTGGTGAGAGACCATCAAATAAACTATAACTGATTTAATGAGCCATTCGCAGTTTCACCGTATAAGATCGCTTATACTTAGACATGCATGGCTTAGTCTTTGAGACAAGCATATGACTACTGGCAGGATCAACCAGGTAACGGCCCTCGCGGCACGAACGTCGAAGCGCTGCGCATCGACGTCGTCCCGAGTGCGATCGCCATCCGATTCGTGTTCTCGCCCGACCCGTTCTACGAGACGCCTACCGAGTGCAACGCACCGTCTGCTTGCTCGAGAGGACCTCGCAGCAGCGCGGTGTTTGCCTTCCGTGCGGTCGCCGCGTCGGTGCGGGTGCGCACCGGATCGCGGCGTCCACGCGCTCGTCGTTCGCATGACGCATTTCGTGCAGCCGAATCGTGCTCGCCCGTTTGCCTAGTTGGCTGTGGTCTCGGACCGTGCCGGCCACGCTTTCACTCGCGGGGCAAGAGGCAGCTTTCTACCGCAACCGCCCGGCGAATGCTAGTGTGTCGACGGGTGCCGATTCTCGCTCGTCCATCCCACAATAAACGCTTCCGGAGGATCGAGGCCCGATGGTGGAAAGTTTCCCACGTTTATCGAAACGATTTCTCACGTTTATCGACAAAAGGCGGAAAACGCTTTCCCACGCTCGACGTTCACACATTTAGCGACGTCGTCGAACCGTCCTCCCTTATCCCTAGGTCCCTTAAAATAGGAGAAATGCGATATGCTATTACAGAGTTAACGAGCTCCGGAAGTGTTTAGAAGCCGCGGACGCTGGCACGGGACCGTCGCCACACGGCTCCAAGGCGGCCGTTTGATCTCTGCCCGGCCCGTCACACACGTTGCGCTTCCCGTTTCGAACCGAAGCGGCAGTCTCTCCGAGCGGGACGATCTTCACAGCGCTTCAAACCGGTCACTCTCGGAAAGCGTGAGGGGGCGGCAACCGGCCCCGCCTATCCGCTTACTCGACCTCTTCTCCATTGCCACTCGTCGCCCGGGTAACGTGTTTGGCTCTCTGTTTGGCTCTCTGCGACACGAATGAACAGGACGAACGACGCGACAACCGGCGACTCTTCTACGGTCGCGCGTGCGGCAGTTTTGAGCTTGGAGGGCGTGGCCCGTATAACCATTGCTCTGGACCGATTTACCCAGTGGAGCGAACATCCACTGATACAATCACAGACACAGAGACTAGTACTCGTCTTCCATCGACGCGTTTAGGTATGGTTCCAAGCTAGCGCGTTACTTCTGCGCTTTCATGCAATTTCTCGGCTTCGTTCGGTGGGAGTGGCCGTGCAATTGCTGTAGTCACGCGATCTTGGTCCGAGCGTCGTTCCGTCTGGTGATTCTACCAAAAACTGCTGCGGCTCCTGGTTGTTGTTGTTGTTGTTGTGTTGTGGTAGTAGTGGTGGTGGTGGTCATATGTTTTGAGGGTATGCTCATACCGGCCCATACGTGCGAGACTGTAGAGGATGTTGATAATTCGGGTGTAGCTGTAGCAGGTTTCTGGTTATCACATCCTTATTTATCTCCATTGCAACTGCTGTTCTTCTAGTGAGTGCATGGCAATTTACAAGTTGGGAAATTGTTTTTATTCCGAGTGATCGAATCACATCGAGAAAGAAATTGTATGTTTGGATTGCAAGATGTCTCTGTCTCGATTCCTCATAGAGCACATTCACACGATTATACATACATACATATACACAGGATGTTTTAATTTTAATTAACTTATAGTCGAGGCCCTAGCTTGCCTGCAGGTTGTGAAACGATTGGATGTCAGGGCATATTATCTGTGGATGAGATCATGAGTTCTGCAACAGATCCTAGGTCCTATCTCAGGCAAACATCTCGTATCCTGCTCTTTGTGTTATAGCTGATACTGGAAGTTTTGATGAAATTATTGGGGTGATGGGTACAGATTTTTCTGGTCAGGTAAATCATCAGGAATCAAGTGTTGGTGTTGCCATAAGAAGAAACATTGTGAGTAGACTTAGTCATTTTTGCATCGCTTATAGTGCTCGACTAATGTCTTTGAGGTTACCTTTGACCAAAGACAGATCTGTACCATTTGTAAGTGTGTATGCTCCCCAACACTTAATTCTGATGATGCAGCAAATAATTTGTTTTACAACCAGCTTCATGATCTGCTTGTGAAAATTCCAGCAGATGACAAACTCATTGTTACGGGTGACTTTAGTGCAAGAGTTGGTCGTGACTATAGGTCTTGGCCTGCGATCATTGGACGTCACGGAGTTGGCAATAAAAATGAAAATGGTCGTCTATTGTTAGATTCTGTTTTACTCATCAATTGAGCATTTGTACTTATAGAATCATACTGTTTATGATGTTGACGTGGTGATGGCTTTACTGTCAAACTCGATTAGTAATATGTAATATTCATCGTTTGCAAGAAATTGTGGTAATCACAATCTTTATTGCGAGTGACTACTACACTGGCACTACAGAGAGACCTACTACTTCATCAGGTAAACACATAAAGTTGTAAGAGAATCTATTAGTTCTACTCTCCGCTCTAGTTCTACCATTACATAAATGTCATTGCTGCCTTGCTCGTACAGCCGCTCGTCTTCCAGTGACAGCTTGATATCCGGACTCGATGCTCTGGACCGAGCAGCGTGAACAAACCGGTCACTCTCGGAAAGCGTGACTGGGCGGCAACCGGCCCCGCCTATCCGCTTACTCGACCTCTTCTCCATTGCCACTCGTCGCCCGGGTGACGTGTGTGGCTCTCTACGACACGAATGAACTGGACGGACGACGCGCCAACCGGCGACTCTTCTACGGTCGCGCGTGCGGCAGTTTGAACTTAGAGGGCGTGGCCCGTTATCTAACCTTTTCTCATTGACACACTGCAGCGAACATCCACTGATATACAATCACACAGAGAGAGACTCGTCTTCCTACGCGTTTAGGTATGGTTACAAGCTAGCACGTTACTCTTGCGCTTTCTTGCAACGGCTTCGTTTGGTGGCAGTGGCCGTGCAATTGCAGTCGCGCCGTCTCGGCCGGAGCGTCGTTGCATCTGCTGATTCTACCGAAAACTGCTGCGGCTGCGGCTGCGGCTGCGGCTGCCTAACGTATCGACTACAAGTATCTCCAGTGTTCTAGACTGTATCCTATACATTCTGTCAGTGTGTATATCGAAATCACTCCTAGACGCAGTGACAGGGCTAACAAGTATGCAGAGCTGTGTTTGCTTGCTCGCGTGCATAGTTTCCCACATTCATTAACTTCCTGGTTGAGGGGCGTGCTCTTCCAACGAGCAGCAGAGTGGCTTTTTCGACTATAGCGGCAGAACTGTAGAAGTTGGAAGAGGGGCGTGCACACGGAGCCTCTTCTGGACGAGCCCAATCGAACGCACTCCAGTGGTGTCAGCCTAGAACCGACCATAACAGCAACCCGGCCAGTAGGCTAACTCCTAGCGGGCAGAATAGCTCTGCAAACCATAAGTGGAACCGGCTTTTCAATGGTGTCAGTTTCATGAGCGTACGTGCCTCCGAAACATCTTCTGTCCTAGGAAAACCTCAACTGCCTCTAATTCTGGAACGGACTCGTGTGTTCTCCGTAAGGTTTGACTTTCTACTAGATTTGACTTTCTAAATCTAATTAATTGATTGTGTGCACAACTAACGAGCATGTAGTAAGTAATAGCATGCCAAACATACTATTGCTTCTTTCTCTAGTGGTTAGCAATCCCAATTCGCGCCTACGTAAATTCTAACCTTCCTCTATGTTCACATGTTTCACTTATCCAGTTGTTCCCCAGGCTTCTCCATTTCTGAACAACTCTAGAGTCGGGTGTTGTTCTAAACTGTATCCCGGGGAATGTTTTGCTGTCAGTTGTCACATGCCTATTGCCGTTAATTAAGTTAGATCAACTGAATTTGACACCCACCGAGCTAGCTAAATGATCAGAGTTATAGTTTGTACTCAAACTACGTCAACTCGTCAGGGAGTTAAGTGGGAGTCTTATCTCTATGCAGGTTAATTAATGACAGATGGTAGGTCACTTGTGCATCTAATCACTTTTACTTGCATTCATGGTAAGATAAATAGTTGGTTGAATTAGAAGAATAATTGAGATCCAATATCATCTACGGTGTACTTTGATAGTTTGTCACCTTGTGAGAGAGTATTTTTATTACCTACCACGTGAGGTCGCTAAACTGTTTATATTTAATAAATAGTAAACAGAGCCGATGACCACAACACCACAGCTGACAATTCTTAGTAGTGGAGTATGGCTACCCGTCCAGAGATTCCTAATGCAGATATTCCAAGCAGAGAGCATGATTTGTTCAAACGTAAAAAAGATTCTAGACCCTTTATAGAAGAGAACGACAGTAGGTTGCATGGCTAACCTCTCAATTGGGTTGGCTCCTTGTGTATGTGTGTGTGTGTGTGTGTGTGTGTGTGTGTGTGTGTGTGTGTGTGTGTGTGTGTGTGTGTGTCCTGATTACACCCTGACCACTAGCAACAGTGTCTAAATACACATCCCTCCACCTTATAAGCAATGGTTCATACATATGTATAGGAACATTTGTATTAAATTTATTACTTATTATTATTATACAGTACGCTTACTAGAATGTCTTCAAGAAAGCGCCACAAGTAATAGAACTAATAAAAATAAAGTTCAACACGCGTGATTACAAATAATCCCACTGCAACAAAGCAAATACGGAAACCATTACAATACAGAATAATACAGCAAATAGAACATCACTGACACTTAATTTCAGCCACACAGGACTCGAATCTACAGAGTCTGGTTCACGTTGAGCAGGAACTGCACTGTTTTCATTATCTACAATAGAATCTATCTTCTCTTCTGTTTGTGCTCGATAGCTGACTTTGTTCATCTTGAGTGATGGCCTTTTTAGATTGTCTTGCATGCTTGAAGTAGTAGCAGGTCTTTTGTTTGACGAAATATTGCCTAAATGGCGCAATGAGTTGCGTATTAGTTGACTCGTTAGTTCGTTTTTCTGTGACGCGTTTGCTCTCGTTGCTGCAGTCTCTAGAGGGACTGACTCTCTTCTTGTCTTTCTATCACTGCTAGTTGGTCTATCACTGCTAGTTGGTCTGGGGCTGGGCTTAGAGACCGGACTTGGACCCGCAAGGCGTAATATTTTTGAAGCAGAGCTGCTGAACCAGATGCGAAACTGCGACAACAGTGATCAATTACGTATATTGACAGCGACCAGATTTGCCATTTCTGAGATGGCAGACGATGACGATGACTGTGCATATGATACAGATACCGACAGCATACCGACCGACATGTGAATCTCTAAATAAGCTATTTCTATATCTCAACTTAATTATATTCTTTTTGCATCTAGAGTTTACAGCCAGGACTCAAAGTCAGTTGCAACATTTCGGTAGTTAATTTACTGCAGCAAAGATGTAAATATTATTAATGCTACTCATCTAGCTATAGCACTGCAGATTTTTATTTAATTAATTGAATAATTAATTAAACAAGTCAAAGAAGTAGCTATCTGCTTTATTACAGGCCTCTAGTTCTAGAGAGCTCTACGCTAGATAAAGCTGCAGTAAAGACGAGATTATCTGCTTTCACTAAATTAAAATAGCAAAAATAAGAGTTTCCATACTCTTTGACTGTCTCTCAGCAACGAAATATTTCTCCTTCGGCGATTGCTAGACAAGAACCCCTTTCCAGCAAAGTACAGCAATGTCGTTTCTAGCGCGTTAAGATCGACTTTGCGTTTGCAATTAAAAAGTTCTTGCGTTTGTTATCGTAGTACGTCGTAATTGTTAGATATTGCGTATTCAGTCGATGAAGTTCTACTAAATTAAAAACAAAGCGTATGGCCTTGGGTTCCAGAGTGTCGGCGCTGTTAGTAATAAAATATGCAATTGCGAGCGATCGAACCACTTTCGAAGTGGGGGACAAGTGAAATATAGTTGCATTTGGAACCATCTAACGTTCCGTATAGAGAAACTTGTGTCCTAGAATGGGTACAACGCAACTTCACTTTCTGAGACCTGGCTCACAGACTAGTACGATCTAACGTGTCAACATCACAACAAATGGATCATCTAAATATTTTGTCCGTAAAACAAATTATAGACGAAGTATTACTTACGCAACCCATGCATGCAGTGACATTAGTATTGTAATCTTGAAGTCAAGTTTGGCTTTGCATGGGTACAATTTCCACGTCTTTAGAACAAAAGCTTCTATTCTTGAGATCTGGGCGGGCGCGTATTAGAATGTTGTGGTAGCGCCATGGTAACAAAAAGGGCAACTGCAAACAGTGGCGTAATTATCTAGGCATGCGGCAATTTGCCTCGGTTGAAAAAGTGGGCGTAAGAAACCGTCTCAGAATTGCCAAAATAGCTACTAATCAAACACAAAATTTTTTGAATTAATGCGCATGACTTCTGTTGAACAATCATAGAAAATGGAAGTTTGTCTAGGAGACTAATAGACGTAAAAATATTGCACAGTACATGTCTGGGGGAGACAAATGAAAGGCTATTCATACTCGGCGAGCAGTTTCGAGACGTCTGTCGTCAACGTTGACCTATTCCATCGCATTATCTTGCCGCACGAAACGAGCACAACAGGTGTTCGATATCGGAGGTAGAAAACGACGCGCCCCTCTTCTGCAACCTCTTAATTAAGAGAGAACGTGAGAAGCTGCCAATCTGTTGTTATTACTGCGCGTAGAAGAGAATGTACCTGTTATTTAAAGGTGAAGACAGTAAGCTGTAGCGCAGTCAAAAGCAAAAACCGACCGCTGTCCGATATAGAGGGATGCATGTGTCCGCTAGAGGAGAACAGCAGCGGAAATCGACGTGAACAGCGAGACGTCAAGCGTCTTGTTTCTGTGTAACTATTCTCTACATTCATGCCTTTAGATGAAAGAAATTCTCGTTTGTTATTTGTCTGGAAGTCAGTGTCCGATTTCAGAGAACGTGCGATATTGATTTTTTTTAGATTGATGACTCTACACGTATATACGCGTAGCTACACGTGATAAGCCGCGGCACGTTGTCTGGGAACTCGAGCTATCTACATCTGGCAGGACGTCGCCACCGTCATGTTGTTGCAGAGACTATTGCTATTTGCTGAACGCTCAAGGTACCTGCACAAGTCGTGTTGCGAATACAATCGTCCAAGCGCGAAACGAGAAGGAATTAGACACTAAGTTAAATTTTAAGCGAATCCTAATTTTAATTCTTCTGTTGTTGCATGTGGTTACTGTTATTTCAATGTTCTGTGTACAACTGTACGTTGTTTTGTGTAAATTAGTCAACTGTTTGCCTGTGGGCGAAGATTTCATGGCATAAACGGATTAATTGAGCGGGTGTGGTCTCAGTGTGTGCCACTGTCTCAGTGCGACTCGCAGCTTTTGCAGACCATACGGACAGCGTTTAATATTAAGGTGCAAGAGATTTTTTAGAAGTGCAACGGTTTTTCTAATGGAAATGTACAGAAGCTGTCGAACGAAATTTTGGACAAATTTGATGTTCGATATACTCAGGTACAGTAGACTAGTTTCGTGAAACAATTTTTATTGATTAATTATTTAATTAATTATCTAGTAAATAAAGCTGTGTTCTACTTGCTTTAGAGTTGTGTGTGTGTGTGTGTGTGTGTGTGTGTGTGTGTGTGTGTGTGTGTGTGTGTGTGTGTGTGTGTGTGTGTGTCTGTGTGTCTGTGTGTCTGTGTGTGTGTGTGTGTGTGTGTGTGTGTCTGTGTGTCTGTGTGTGTGTGTGTGTGTGTGTGTGTGTGTCTGTGTGTGTGTGTCTGTGTGTCTGTGTGTCTGTGTGTCTGTGTGTGTGTGTGTGTGTGTGTGTGTGTGTGTGTGTGTGTGTGTGTGTGTGTGTGTGTGTGTGTGTGTGTGTGTGTGTGTGTGTGTGTGTGTGTGTACTCCACCTCCACCTTAGTGTATGTGGTGCAATTGTGCTCAGTTGGTTAGAGAGTCATCTTATGGAGTGATTACATCCGGGACCTAGCAGGGTTGCAGGTTCAGGTCACAGTGGTGGCGAGCTATGGCATAATTTCCTTGGGCAAGAAACTTACACACAATGGCCTCTCTCGACTCAGGAGTATAAATGAGTACCTGGTCTTTGGCTGGGGTGGCAAAGGCCTCTGACTGCGACAAAGTTCATCGGCCACTGGGGTTTGGGTGGGACTTCGGGTGCTCACACCACAGTTGGCGTCGCAGTTGGTGCTCCTGCAAGCACCTGTTCAAGCTGTAGGAGATTGCTTAGCACGGCTCATAGCTCCTGTTTAGTGCATACGAACCCAGCCATCTGGCTGGGGGCATTACCGTTTAATGGCAGCTTCTTATCCATTTGCCATTTGTGTGTGTGTGTGTGTGTGTGTGTGTGTGTGTGTGTGTGTGTGTGTGTGTGTGTGTGTGTGTGTTTGTGTGTGTGTGTGTGTGTGTGCGTGTGCATGGGTGTGTTTAATGACGTCTATTGTGTTTTGTTTAGCTGGTTGTGGGCAGAGGATCTGGAGTTCAAGATTGTGTTGCTTTTCCACTATACGACTTCAACAAGAAAACTCTACTTGATATATCATTTGGCACAATTGATGTACGAAAGCTGTACGGTTCCTTTGGAAACAGGTAGTACATTTTAGAGTCTATTTGATGTCGTTTGATTGCATGAATGTGTGTAAGCTCTGATGCACTTGCTGTTTCTCTGTTTGGTTGGCATACAGTGGCATCAGCAACCACCAGCAAGGTATACATGTAGTGTAGAAGTTATCCGTTCTGGTCTACATGGGTCTGTGCACCTTTTGCCCATTCCAATTTTCTATTTGGCAAAAGTCAAAAATTAAAACACTTTCACTGCTTTTGCACTTTTTAATTTTTTCAAAAAAATTAAATTGAAAAGTACATGCTTCCATTTGCACTTATGCACTTTTTGAAAAATTGAAAGTGCAAAAGTGTGTCATGCACTTTCTAATTTGGTTGTTCTTAACTGGAGATAATCACTGAAGATTTGTTTTATCTAATCTAAAAATTTGGTTGCACTAACAAAAATAAGAAGTATTCAAATGTCAATTAGCAGTGAATTAGTAATACCTTGAATAGTCTTTGTAACATGGTCATAGTGCAGGTAGACAAGCCACTTTTTTCTGCAACGAAATACATACATGATGAGATATCGATGGAAGCAGAATACTGTGTAGTCAACTTGAGTGCTGTTTTATATATCTGCTCTTTAGTAATTATTACCAGTTACGAACCTTTGGTGTTGTTAGGTGCCAATTGCATTTTGTTCTTGGCATGGTTTACACGTTATAGTTGCTAAATAGTTCCGATGGACGTGTTATCATTACAACACCGCTTCTCTTACAACAGAATTAAAAAGCGCATGACACACTTTTGCACTTTTCATTTTCATAAAGTTTGTAAGTGCAAATGGGAACATGTACTTTTCAATTTTGTTATTTTTGAAAAAATCGAAAAGTGCAAAAGCAGTGAAAGCGTTTTAATTTTTTGACTTTTGCCAAATAGAAACTTGGAACGGACAAAGGTAGACAGACCTACATGCTTTGTGTACATCTTTGATGGCTGCTTTTGTTATTTTATTTAGTTGGTGGTTACAGACAGTGAGTTTGATGCTCTAGCTGTGTATCAGACGACTTCCTTACCTGTTGTCAGTCTACCATCATCGTCATTTCATCTGTCTGATCGTGTCTTTGAGTATCTCGATCGGTTCGACAGTGTTGTGCTATGGAGTGGGAAGAGTGGTTTTGCTGGTAGCATTTCGCATCAATTGGCAACTCGCCTCTCAGCAGAAAAGTGCCACTTTGTCAGGTATGCACTAAATTCAGTGTTGGCCAGGCCCGTTCCTTCCTTTTCATTGTTTGGTTTACCAATTTTGTTCATGCTCAACCAGATCAGTCTGGTTCGTAACGTCTCTTGTAAGCACCGGAGGTAAACCCTGCCTCAGAGGTGCTTAGACCATCATGGCTGTCTAGACAGAAGACATGACTTTACGTAGGATCCGACTAGATCCAAGAAGCACTGTTTTATAAGTGCCGCAGGTTGTGATGACCTGGAATAATGTCCAGCCACCATGCATGCAATACCTACGTGCACTGTACCCAATGCTCCCAACACCACTGGAACAACCAGTGGCCGACACTGCCACATGCGGCTTACCTCCACCCGCAAGTCACTGTACTTCGTTGTCTTCTCAGCCTGTTTCCTGGCGATGTTGCCAGGAAATAGAATAGGAAATAGAATAGGAAATAGAAGACAAGTGTTTGTCTTCTTATTTCTCAAACAGATGTCAGGACGATTGGCACCGATCTTCCTAGCAGTCAGGATGGTTGTATCCCACACCATAGTGATGTCGTCCGTCTCCACAAGCCTATCAGGATGATGCCGATACCATCTGCTCTCCACTGAAATCCAAAAGTGACAACAAATGTCCCAGTGGATAATGGAGGCTACTTGATTGTGTTGATGAGTGTAGTCCATCGGTGCCAAGGCACTACAGCCTGCCACATATTGGTTTCTCTATAGGTACACCACACGTTTCATTAATTGTATCTATAACTTCTGTATGAAACATAAGATTCTGATGTCTGAGAAAGTCAATTCTTTTAAGCATACTGCTGTCATTTGTACTTTTCTAAAGTTATTAAGATTAATTTATTAAAAGAATTTGATTATTGATAGTAATCATTTCCTGTAAGATGCAAGACCTTCAAATTAAGATAATTTAAATTTGTTGCCAGCAAACAAGTAATTCCTAATTCAATGCAGTGATTGGTGGAATTTATGTTAAAAGGTATGATAAGAGTAAGAGATTAGAATCAAAGAAGCAGGAGATATGCACTCAAACTTGAATTGTGTTGATGTAGACCACTGCAGGATTTGACAAAGGTTGGTCCTCTTGAAGCAATGAACAAAGTAAGTTTTCATGTGATACAATAATCATAAATGCATGTATAGTTGGGTAGTAAACTTAATTAATTTGTATGCACCAGGAGATGGATATGAGGCAACTTGTTCAGCAAACCCAACCCCTTCTCTATGACAAAATCGTGTCGTTTCATCAGGTTAGATGCGCTTTTACCGATTCATTCACTGAGAGGATTCTATCATATTGTGTAATTAATTGATGTGCAACTAGTTACGTGAGCATTTACAGTATGAGCTCTTAAACAAAGATCACATGGTTGGTACATCGTGGAAACGATTTCCTTCATTGACTGAAATATTAAAGGGGCATCGTCGTGGAGAGCTGACTGTATTTACAGGCCCTACAGGATCCGGAAAGACAACGTTTATGAGTGAGTTGTCACTTGATCTCTGCATACAAGGGGTTAGACTAACAGAAAAAGTCTTGTGTACTGTTGTTGCATATGTTCGATTGATTAGGTTCCGACACTGTGGGGCAGTTTTGAGATTCGTAATGTGCGCTTGGCAAGAACCATGATTAATCAACTTGCAGGGTCAGAATATAATAATATAATAGACTGTGTATGTATGTATACAGTTTGGTTGCACGTAATATATTGCCACCGTCTTCCATCAGTTTCAGTGTTGAGGATCAGATGAATGAATACAGTCGATGGGCTAAACGGCTGGAGTTACTTCCATTGTATTTCATGAATTTCCATGGCTCACAGAGTCTCAAATCTGTTATAGAGGTATGATGCATAATGAATAGTATCCTTATACCTACTGTATACCGGTAAACTAAGGCTTAAGCTGTGATTGTTGTCCAAGCACTTGCCTTACATTTAGGCAATGACTCATGCTGTTCATGCGTATGACATAAGACATGTCGTCATTGACAATCTACAGTTCATGATCAGTCCAGAGTTAATAAGGTGAGACGTCGTAAATACAGTGAACTCGTCAGATCTTCATTAGTCAGAAAGATGTCAAGTGTACGTGTATGTTCTTATATTGTATATCGTAAATATGTTTCAGACATGATCGCTTCCTGTATCAGGACATGGTTATTTCAGCATTTCGCACATTTGCCACGTCACATAACGTTCATGTAACGTTAGTAATACATCCAAGGAAGGTATTGTAAATGCAACTGATATTAATTTTTGATACCTAATGTTCCTTCCGTGTATTGCAGGAAGAAGATGACAGGGAGTTGAGTATGTCTTCCATTTTTGGCTCAGCCAAAGCAAGTCAAGAGGCAGATAATGTGTTGATATTACATGTAATGAAAGGAAGAGGGAGCTCAAAGCGAATTCAGGTCAGTAGTATGTAACACACACACACACACACACACACACACACACACACACACACACACACACACACACACACACACACACACACACACACACACACACACACACACACACACACACACACACACACAGACACACACACACACAGACACAACTACATGCAAATATGTTCGTAGCTTTGAAGCGACTAGAACACAGCTTCATTTACTAGTCGATAGTAAGTATATGCACATGTGAACAAATCAAATTTGCCATAATTAGTCTTTGGTTACATGGTCTATGTGTACTAGTGTAGTGAATAGGTTAACGTGCATATATATAGCTCACAGGATTGCTTACATTACATCTTTAGTGTAAGGGCTGTTTCGAACCACACACAACTACCTCGCATGTCATAAACGTCTTCAAGTAGACAATTGTTTATGTGTAGGTGATCAAAAACCGTTTCGATGGTTCGCTTGGGTCGTTTTTCATACAGTTTGATCCAAAGTCCTTGAGAATGTCTCGATTCAGTTCACAGAGTGATTTGTCAGACGATCAAGGAAAGAACAAGCAACACGGACAGAAGAAAATCATAGACAGACGAAGAATATCACACAACTACCAAGAAGCAGACGGACAGAAAGATGCAGGTGGGAAATCAAGTCAGGCTGTAGCTGGTCATTCCCTTCGTGCAGTAACAAGTGGAGAATTAGCAGTGAGCATGACAACTTTAAGCAAGAAAATTAGAAAGGGGCACAAAGGAAACACTTGAGTAGAGGGCAGATAAGGCACAGAAAATGACAAAATTAATTATGTAATTAGTGTCAAAGTATTAATTTTTATGGCGATGTAAATTATGCTTGAGAAATAGTCCTTGCAAACATAGAAACAAGTGCGAGTGTACCAGCTGATCCTGGTAATATCCAAGTTTATATAAACACCAGCCTGAACAGATCAGAATAAACGCAACAATACTACTACTACAATTATGTCTTGGCAGCCTTCTTCCTGCCCGACCACACAGCCAAGCTGATTATGTAATTAACAGTTTTAGCAACAATACACAATTTGCACTAAAGTCTGAGAGCACGCAAACTCTCTGCATCTAATGCAGTAAATTAGACGTTTGATTTCGATGCTAGAGATGTGCTGTATAAAACAGCGGTTTGCAAACTTGTCAGACAGTAGCCTTCTTCTCCCATAAGGTATCTACCACAACATAGACCATAAGACAATTTCATCACAATTAACAAAGTACAGCAGGTAACCCTTCATGAATGAACTCTTCCATAGCCACACACTCGGACACCAACTGAGGCAAGCGAGTTTTCACAACAACATAAGTGAGAACAGGAAGCAGGTCATCGGTACCCCTAAATACAGAAAGATTACTGATATTATTGAATATCCGAGACACACGGATGCCTGATAAATCTCTCTAAAGGAACTGTGGAAACAGTAGTCAGTGGGTTCAGAAATTGAGGTACATGAACTCACATTGTCGCTTCTTTGCTTTGTCGTCCTTTTCCTTTTCCTTCCCAATATTCGTCTGCACACTCCATAATACACCGAGACGTTGAAACTACCGGGTGCCAGAATATATTCGGTATTAGCAGGGAAGACTGCTCTAGGTATTAAGACAAGTTACCTTACCAATACAATCTAGCTTGTCTAACGGACACTTCTTTGCAACAACAGTTTTGAGTTGATCAATTGCCTTCTCATACGGTATCGGTACCGGATCGCCAGCAGCTTCAGTGTTCAAATCATCCTATAGACACAAGTGCTACAACAGCCTCGTTAACATGTACAGGCTATTCGAACCACAAGGCAAAGTTGCTCTCTCACACTGAAATCCCTCGGACTGGCATGATACATAGATGACATGACGGCTGCCAAACTGTGTTCAGTACTCGCTTTGCTTTGTCTGTACATATACGTGTCTTTTTTGTGTCTCGACATGAACAACACGATCTGTTTGAGTTTACCTTATTAGTGCCAGAAGTGGTAGCCAAATGGGAGGGAAGAAGCGCTGCTCTATAGAAGAACAACATTCGTCTCTGCCCTCAGGACTGTCCAGCTCCTTGTAGCACGTCACAAACCCTTGCTGTAACTCATCTAAAATCACATAGTAATCAGAGACATATGAAATGGGTTGATATCGTGCAGTCACCTAAATGGTTATGTATATCCCTGATAATATGTCTCAACTGTTCTTCACAAGCAAATTCGTCTGCTCTATCTGCCGCCTTCCGTACAGCCACCGTGAGACCAGAACCGGTCAAGGAGTCTGTGGGCAATGTCGATGTGATTGTAGAATTGCTATCACTTTGCTGTATGTCAGTCAAGGAAGCGTTGCTAGACAAATCTCCACAACTAAACACGCCATTCTTCTGTTCCGAGTCTTTATCATCTACACTTATGTTGAGCTCGAGTCTGTTCATGTTGTCCGAGTGCTCTGCATCCGACTTATCACACAAATCTTGCTCTCCGCCCGCCATCAGAGCTGCTCGTAGTTTTTGCAATGTACTTCCTGAAGTGGCATTAGCATCACTTCCTCTTGTTTTGCTGTCAAGTCTCGAAGAAGGCTCTCGAGCCGATGACGATAGATCTGGATCTTGTCTATCGACAGGTGGTGTGACAAGAATAAAGTCTTTTTGGATACGACGATACAATGGGAGGAGTTTCTGGTAAACACTATACTGGAAGGTACCGAGTTGACGTGCTAGTGGATGATCAGTAGAGCTACCAAGCAAACAACATCATTGAATGAAAATCGATGAGCCGATCCACACGGTACCTTAAGACTTTCATAATAAAATCATTAACAAGATAGACGTCATCGCAGTTTCCTGAAATTTTTGCTAGCAATGCTGCCACCCAACTCTATATGTACATCTAGAATGTTGCAATTCCGGGCAAACGTTGACCACACATTTCAACTAACGTTTTTCGATGCAAACTCGTCAGCCATCTGGACTAGTCGGTCGGATGTAACAGAACCCAGTGTGGCAGAATTTCTGCTTCTACAATTGTACACACACACACACACACACACACACACACACACACACACACACACACACACACACACACACACACAAAAGATAAGCCAATCACAACAGGCCGTGCGAGCTACGTGTTAGACAAACTTTTCGGCCTCCTTCTGCCGTTTCTCTCTCTCCTGTATTTTTGCAAGAAGCTACAGAGAAATAGTTATGCAGAATTCAGTGTATGCAGCAATGGACATCGTATACTGTGTCTTGTCTTCGTTTTGCAATCGCCATATTTTCGTCCAATCTTCTGAGCATTGTCAGGTTCTGTAAATAAAATAGAATATCTAATAGGCAGCTAATCCTGAATGTCAATTAGTGGGACAAGATTCTAGATTGGTAGGCTTGATATTGAGCCATTAAGGCATACCCAAACACTGATGATTAACAACAAAGCAAACCAAATAAACACACACACACACACATGCACGCGTGCACACACACCTAAAATCCTAAAAAATCCTAAATGTCAGGAGCTGCCTCTCAGAGGTCACGCCCCAGCTGTTTAGCTGGGCCCTGTGCGCTACTCAGGGAACTCTGGGCCTGCGCTAGCAAACTCCTGGAGCCGGGCCAGGCACTCGCAGGAGTACCGACTTGTGAAGTCAACTGTGGTGTGAGCACCCGAAGTCTCACCAGGACCCCAGTGGCTGATGTCACGTCACAGTCGATGGACGCTTAGGACCCCAGTCAATGACCAGGTACTCATTTTATACTCCTGAGTCGAGAGAAGCAAATGTGTGTTAGTTTCTTGCTTAAGGAAATTATGCCATAGCTCGCCATCACTGTGACTTGAACTTGCGACCCTTCAAGGTCCCGGATATAAACACTCCATAAGATGACTCTCTAACCAACTGAGCTATTGCACCACACACACACACACACACACACACACACACACACACACACACACACACACACACACACACACACACACACACACACACACACACACACACACACACACACACACACACACAACTATATCCTTCCCAGACTATCTAATGTTTCTATCTCATTGCTTTGTAGCCCTCAAAGCTTGTAGAGGCAGGCACTGTCTAGGATTCCAATGAGCTACACAACGTCCACTTGCAGCTGAACTTCATACAAAGGTTTACAGCATCCAGTGACTTAGTAAGCTGAAGATAACTATTGACTGAGAAAGCACAGTAAAGTCCATCAATGTGCACTTCACCTTGATTTCCTAGTACCCTTGCAGGACTTGTTGCTTCCTGTGGTTTGCCACATCAATTCAAGCCTTCAATTAATTAACTTAGCTGCTGGTAGGCGTCATCCTGGTGTGAACCAATTACAGAGAAGTCACACTCTTCTAGCAACCAGTTGCCAGGAAACGGGAAATATGACAATTATTAACAGGAGCAGCTTGTGGACAGATTTGTTATATGAGATTAGACATCCAACCAACATGTCAGTTGTCAACTGTAATTCTGTTTGTTTGGCCTCTTCAGTTTACTGTTGTGCCTGTTGCTGTGTGTGTGTGTGTGTGTGTGTGTGTGTGTGTGTGTGTGTGTGTGTGTGTGTGTGTGTGTGTGTGTGCAATTGAACTGTAAACGTTTACACTCACAACATAGTACTTACTAGTCTAGCACGGGCGCCTTCACTGTGTAGCTTTGCCATCCTTGCACGGTAAGCTGAGATAAGGTGTTGGTTTTGGCGATAAGCAAACTCCATTGGATCGATTGTGTGCATCGCACTGGAAAACACAGCACTACTTTTAGCAAACGAGTACTGCTAATGTAATGTATGAGAGCTCATTAGACCTGGGAACTGGCAAAGAGCGAGTTGCATTAAAATTTGGTGAGTGGTTTCCGTCATTGCTGATTTGAGATTGACTTAGAGATCGCTGTTTTTGTTCGCCTGCAATTGATGAATGAACACGAGTGATTGTACTGTGCGCACGCACGCATGCACACACGCACGCACACACACACACACACACACACACACACACACACACACACACACACACACAGCCACCTTACAAGCAAAGTGTGCACATTCATGGGTTAATTAATTTGGACCTAAAACTACTTATTTAAACTTACAGATTAAAAAGCATAATCGCAAATAACATTTCTCTTGTTACATTTTGTCCGTAAACGTGCTGACTAATTTAAAACACAACGATAACGTCTAGCAATGTCCCTATTTCTATATAACTATTGTGTAAGGCCTGTCCACATGGCAACCGGATCACAATCCGATCAAGATCAATCGCACCGCTGTCCACACTGGCAACTGGATTGCGATCTGATTGAGATAAATCCAGTCCACACCGAGAGGTGGATTTGATCGACATCAGATTGCAATCAGTTAAATCCAAGTAGAAAATAGTGGGCATTACCTACACGTATGCTACAAGTGTAGTCAGAACATCTAGCCCTCCTCACTCTTCTTTGTTCTCACTCAACTTAAATTGCCTTACGTCGTTGTATCAACGCTTTCCACAAAGAACCCATGTGTTCACATCGATCAGTCATGTGATACCAAGAGGCGGAGGTATCTTTTTAAAATGCAGTGTGGACACTCGATATCCCAATCGGATCGCGATCCATTTCTGGTCTAGTGTGGATAAGACTAAAATGTTTGCTACATCCATAATTATTCTCACTTTCATTACCAGCAGGTGGTCCCAAAAGCAAATGATCACCATGAGCAGTGCGGCGAGAAGGTAGAGGTGATCTTGATTGCGATCTTTCATGTACAGGCTGAGAGTCTGGCTGCATGTTCGTCTTATCATGTGACAATCTATGCTGAGAAGACTGATGAACAGTGGGTTTTGTGCCTGTTCCAGCAAGCTCCCGCATCAAGTCACTAGCACGCTCTAGACATTGTTGGGATAATTTAAAGAACTTGGTACACATCTCGCGAGACAGTTCACAGATGTCTAAAAATAAACAAAAATTTAGATTTGATAGTAATACTTTACTGTAGTAGTAGTAATCGTAAACCTCAATTAGTGTATTTAACTTTCAAAGTCTACAAATTTCTAGCAACACTTGTGTAGCTAGACATTGCACACAAAAGTCACTAAAAGCTGCTATTTTATCATAAGATATGTTCCAGTTTCCAAATCCATTAGCAGCTTATGTCGTGTCATTGTTACAATATATAAGCCTTTCAACAGAAACAACATAATGATGACACCTCACTTGTAAAGTAATTCAATGGCCATAAGGCACTAAAACTCTTTAGGCTAGAATTAAACAACAGTTTTCGATTGGCCATTGACAAGCCAAACGTAAATTATGCTTCATGACTAGACATTGCTTGCATACCACTCTATTACATTCTTCTAGTGTGACATTGAATGTTGATGATGATGATGATGGTGCAAAATTTCCAGTAACTAAATCTCTTAGTTTAATTCACAGTTTCAATTATTACGAAATAAAAATTTTTTGTTGACTTCAATTGTTGTTTGACATCATTCTTTTACACAGACTATTCAAGACAGCATGTACTCTACCAGGATGTGACTCACCTCTTCCGGCAGCATCATCCAAAAGAGCCTGTACAGTGTAAAAGACACATGACAAATATTTTACGTACGCATCCTACAAACAAACAGAAACAACAGGAATGTCATTCAACATTTTCATGGTGGGGCCTGGATTCAATTATACGGCGGCTTTGGCACTAACGGTTTTTCTACTCGCTTTGTCAAGAGTCATCGCCTCCCCAATACCTCGCATTGCGACTGGAAGACGGTCTCCTACCCGGCAGCATTCCGTCATGCTGTCCGTCCAATTATTTTTGAGCATGCGCAGCAACACACGTGACAATCTTCCAAGGGAAAGTCCCATTAGGCAAAGCATTAATATGTTGACAGTATATTCTAGATCGTATTACCGATAGTCATGTCATAGCATATGTGTATGTACGAGAAACAATGTCCACGTGCTCCTTACATTCTCAACAGGTGCCCATCTCTAATGCTGTATCTAGTTACTACCTCTAGTCACGAAATCTACTAGTTATTAAAGAAACCCATCATAATGCAGTAGACTTTTTTAGTTCAGTCCTGCCACATGCCTGGTTACAAGAACTTTGAAGTTTCCATAACCTTTGAGAATCACAGAGTAGATTCCTGCCTTTGCCGCGCTGCACTGCTCGCCAATCAGTAGTTTCCTACAATTTCGAATGCCAACGGTCTCGTTCTTAGGCAGTGGTTTGCATCTACGACCGTGACCCTCGCGGGTTTCCCTCCCCAGCTGATCAAATATCCTAGACGTCGGACTCTCGACAGTGCGGTTAGTGCCCGTCTGAGTCTCGAGATCATCAGTCTGTCCTTTCGAATTCTTGACAATGCTGGACGCCTTTTTCACTGCATTTTTAGACTTTGTATTGGCACCTGTTCGCTTGACCTGTTTGCCTGCTCTGTTCTCTGCTCGAGCAGCCTTCTTTCCAACTGCAGCAAGACCCTGCTGTTTGGGCTGTTGTCCGACGACGCCACCTTCTGCATTGACGTCTGTGCTCTGAGTGAGACCATCGGTACTGTGCCCCTTGCTGGTAGAGTCGTTGCGGTCTACGTCGACCTTTTTAGCAATTTTGAAGTTCAATTCAGCCTTCAAACTAGAGTTCTCGTAGCTGGATGCGCATTCGCATGCAATGACGTTCACAACAAAATGAGCATCAGAATGGAACAGACCCTTGAAGTGCTCGAAACAAGTCGAGCTGTACTCCCTGCCGTACCTCAGTGTGTACCGTTTCGGTGTCAAAACCGATGCGCGTGCGTACAATGAACAAGAGCAGAGAATCAACCCCGCAAAAGCACACAGTGAAGGTACCATCGCCGCGTACGTTGACACCGAAAAGCTCTATCCGGTATGTCTCAGTACCCGGAGGCCAACGCTCTAATGCAATCGCATGGTCACACCCACACGAGCAAATGTAAAGAACCAGGTGTCGAAACAGCAAGTGCCCAACACTCTGAACCACATCCGGTCGTAAAAACATGAGCAGGGCGGTCGGGTTTCAATGTTCACAGCATTCTCTGATGTACACACCACAGATTTCGAATAGAAGTCATGAATACTATTGCCAATAAAGAAACAGGCGCAAAGATTAGCTAAACTAGCGCAATACTGTGACTTAGACACCATGCTGGCATACACTATTTGTCCTGTCAATAACCTTCTATAGTGGGCAATTTGAAACCGTAGGAGAGAGCCAATGACAACCACAAGACTAATTAATTTGGTATTATCAAATACTTTATAACAACAAGTCTGTCACTACTTTCCCCTATTTTCCGTACTACTGAACAAAGACTTCTTAGCGTGTTGTATTGATGTTCCTGCTGTTGCTGCAGATAACAATGATGAGTGACTTTCACTTCTTAACTTCACGGGAGTTTTGTAGGGAGTCAGTTCTGGATCAATATCTCCGCCCTGAGTATCAAGCAACCATGCAATGACGCCACCAATAAACTGCATTTTTACCATTGATAATGGTTCACCTTTGGCACACTGCATCCTCTATCCTTACACCACTTCTCAAAGCGACTGATCAACAGGCAATTGCAACATGAAGAACAAACAACGAATTAATCAACAGCTGATCACTGCTCTACCTAAAGACAGCGTCACAGCTGCTTTTATCACGCTTGCGGGAGTAGACCCGAATGTGAAGTTCGGCAAATTCCCTTGGTAGCATTTGACTGACCTTTGGAACACTTGGGATGAGTCAAGAGGAAGACAAGCTCTCTAGCAGGTCTACATACCTGCTCCTTCCTGACGTTGACTGCTCTATCAGGATGATTTTTCATGTAAAACCTCACACTTTCGATTGGGTCTTTCTTGCCCATCCCGTAATCAAATTTGACAAACTGCAAATGTAGAATAGAGAGACTAAAGTCACAACTTTATCTAACACCTGCAATTTAATAGTATTGAATAGTATTTACAAAACATTGCCCCTGTTAGGGTCAAGTTTCAATCCAACAATAGCCCATTGATTTCTTGCCTGTAAAAATGAGAACGTCCCATACCAGCTGTGAACTTCTTATGTAACTCCCCCAATAACGTTTATACTTGGGGTCATCAAAACATGTTTTGCGTAAACCCAACTAGGAAGCTGACAAACAGAATGTATCTCATTGTCACTAGAGTTAGAGCCAGGTAATCACATCACTTGCCCACCATGCACCATGACAGCCAAACCACCAGTCAGTTAGTCAGAGGTGCCTGCAGTGACCTCAGCCAACAGAATGTAAAAATAAAAACCCTACAAAAACCCTACAAACGCCCACGTTAACAAATTGGCGAAGTAAATCTGGCACAAAATCAGTAATTTCTAGTTCTACTGTAAACATGTAATGCTTTTACATATCACAACCTAACTTATGAGTAATCATCTCATTCTGACCACTTTCATAAAACAGACTTACATGGCATCCAAATGGCAGATTATCAATTTATAAACACCACCAAGCAAATTTGAACAAATTTGACGTAAGTTATATGTGATATTATGATTTTGAACCACAGCAATTAAATCTCACATGCTGTGTCATGCTGTCCCGTGTGTGTGTGTGTGTGTGTGTGTGTGTGTGTGTGTGTGTGTGTGTGTGTGTGTGTGTGTGTGTGTGTGTGTGTGTGTGTGTTGTAATTGTTTTACAAATTAGAAAAATTGCCGACTTTTAAGTAATTACCTAATAGTTAAATAAAAACAAAGTTTGTACTCACATCAACAACAACGTCATCAGGAACAAGCTCAACCTCCTGATTGTCATCATCCACTGGCACAGCAGTATTTACTATCTGTTCAGCAACCCTTACTCGGTCTTTCTATTATTCACATTCAACCACACATATGCCACATCACATGTGCATCACACATACTTCGGAAAATGTCCTATCATAAACTTGACACTCTGCCACACATCTGTATAGTTCTCTTCTCTCGATTTTTTGCAGAATTTCCTTTGCCTGATACAGAAACATTTGCTAACACAGTGCAATACAAAATAAGAAATATGGCTTTACTTCTTGAAGATTTTCATTATCAGATAAAAGTATCTGATGAAATACGTAGTCAGTAAGTTTTGTGTATGCTTCCATGTCTTCTATTGCGTCGGACATCTTCACCTTTTGACTGCAAGATAAATTTACAAAAAAGTAATAACAACAGCATTGCATCTGTTAATTAAGAAAAGAGATAGCATTGATTCTCAGTAGTCTGTCACAATAACAGCAATGTGAGGCAAATATGATCAACTGTACTCACCCATCCTTTCCGGGCACGAACAGGTAGTCGTTTGCCTTTATCAGAGCTTCAGTAATCCTAAACCAACAGTTGTATGTACCAGCAAATGTACACAACACAACCACCCTTTATGCACAAACCATTTAGAATCATAAGCAATTTAAAAAAAACCTTTAATTCCCATAGGATAACTACTGCATGTCATTATTTCTTTGCAGATTAAACTTAACGATTATCTTGTTTCGATAGTGATACAGTAAAATTTTAGGAAATACAGTGCAATTACTG
>NC_085088.1:1810948-1966230 GCF_963422355.1 Corticium candelabrum | reverse complement strand
AGTCCCACTTGTCCACATCAATGCCATTTCGCTTGTTAGCAACAATCTACGACAGTATATTACTACACATGACATAATTCTTAAACAAACAAAGCTTCTACCTCATAAAGGAATGCCTTGCTTTTATCTCTGCCCTTATATGGCCAATCCTTCAACAAACAAAACGTGCTTGGCATATAACAGTTTGATACAGGCACAGAATACGTCTGGATTAGTCGTCGGGCGTGGACCAGCAATCTGCTCTTTGATGAATTCAAGATCTAAATCATTCAATCCATACTTCTTAAAGTCCACGTGATTGCACTCAATCAAATGCTCAAACATCTGAACAGAGGCATCTTCATGCTGCCAGTATACACAACATGGCAGCATGCCATTAGTATAAACAGGTTTGTAGACTGAGACTGTTCACCCTCCAATTTCTGTCAGGACGTATCCTTGGTATGAACATTGAATCAAACATATGTGAAAATGGACCATGACCTGTCAAATTCAGAAAGATGAAAAGCAGACAAAACCAACTATGAAGTATGAAAGTATTACCAAGGTCGTGACAAAGTCCTGCAATTTTGACACAGAGTATGTCCTGCTCAGTAATACCCAACTCCGGTTGCCGCTTGTGCAAAGTCCCTACCAGCCGGCCAGCAAGAAAACATACACTAAAATAATGCAAAGTTATAGTTGAATAAAACCAACAGAAAATGACTGGCAATCACAAAGTACAGCAAGTAACCATCTAGGTACTAAAACTAAGGTTAACAATTTAATTAATTAAATATATGTACCAGGAACATATAAACTCTATATATATGCTCCTGCTTGTACATAAACAACCACTGCAAGATGGTAATTTAGTTATAATAGTAATAATAATAATAATAATAATAATAATAATAATATAATAATAATAATAAGTTAGACAGCCGTTATGGTCTAAGTACTTCTGAAGCAGGGTTTGCTTCCAGTACTTGTAATAGACTCTACAAACCAGACTGATCTGGTTGAGCATGACACAAAATAATAGTCACTGCCGTGGCTTAGTGGTTAGCGACAATGGCTACCACTCCATGGTTTGGGGGTTCAAACCCCAGTGACGATAGTAAATTATGAAACTTGTCTCTCTTTCTCTCTCGTGTTTCTCTAGCTTTATTCATGAGACTATGACTCGTTTCAGTCATTGGGGAGTTTCTGTGGTCTGGCGAACGGTCTGTTGACGATGACGTTCAGTGCTTTCCTGGTGGTCGTTGATATACTAGGCGTGTTGTCCACAAGTTCGCGGTCACCGTAATGCCTGCAATCTATATCGAATTGGCTAGTCATTGATCGCCGTATGGACTGCACGGAAACATGTACCCCGCTGGGCTCACCTGCCGGGTTGGTGGGCGTCCAGATGGGGGTAAAGACCCCACTTGCCCATTATGGAGGGGCATAGCGACACATAATGGAGCTTTGGGCACAGTGCACGCAGGTATTGCACGGTGGCTGGACATTATTCCAGGTCATCACAACCTGCAGCACTTACAGAAAACAGTGCTTCTGGGATCTACTCGAATCCTTCGTAAAGTCATGTCTTCTTTCTAGACAGCCGTTATGGTCTAAGTACTTCTGAAGCAGGGTTTGCTTCCTGTACTTGTAATAGACTTTACAAACCAGACTGATCTGGTTAAGCACGACAATATATTTCACTTCGTACCAGCAGGTACAGCCTCTCATAAATGAGAGAAATATACATACAAACACACACATACACATAGACACCTCAAAAACAAACAGACAGCTAAGTATATAACAGAGAACGTAATTCCTGCAGCGAGATGGCAAAAAAATTAGTATGCACATCTACAAAGGGCAACTTATCTCTATAGACTCTCCACCAAAATCCTGTCATTTCTAGAGTCTAGTGACCGTTTCAATGATAAAGCTTGTACTGTTCAAATCTTCACTGACGCATTGACCATCCAATTACGTTATAGGCATAACAATCACAATACACTGATAACAAAATGTCTTGAAAAACCTGAGAAAAAAGTAGGACTGTCCGTAATACTCCAAAGCTTGCATTGCATTTTACAAGTTCGGCTCAGGTAAACAAGCTGCTGCAAGGTGGCATGCATCATCCATATACTTTGTGTAACATCACTGATCAAGTACAAACGTTGACACAAAGTGTGAGTCTACTTAAAATGCAGATCAACTTGAATGTACACATTACTACTTGACTATACTAACAGTTGATTCCTCTTGAATGAAACGAACCAAATCTTGTAAAACTGTCAACTGGCGATAAATAAAATACTATAAAAATTGCAAAGCAGCTTTCTTTCTTGCACTGAGCAACTCATTCCTCTAATAATTTAGCAAACATATGCTATAGAAACAAGAAAACCGGTGGCAGTCAGTGAATAACAAAACAAGAAGAATTAACGTTGTCGTTTATGGCGTTTAGTAGTTGGCTTCAACCAGATTGCTAACACTATCTATTTTACTTTTTCCGTCTTTCGTCTTAATGTCTTTAGTTTGTCTAGTCTGTTAGTTTGTCATGTGTATTGTCTACTTTACTTTTTTGAGTGCCGTACCAGTAGCAGTATAAGCCAAACTATATTATTGTATTATTGCTCAACTGCACATGTGCAATGCCTTCATGGCTGTCCATAGATAGCTCATCAGTGTGGTTTTGGCACATCAGGTAATTTACTAATGTAATGGGTACTAATGTAATGGGTACTGATGGATACTGCAGCCACTAGAATACAAATGTCACCAACAACGAGTCTGTCACTCAAACCATGCCCCACATAATGAAGAAACAATGCTACATGGCTTGAAAACAATGACAAGACACTGTTGTCAAATAGAATTTGTTGATCTAGTAGAGCTTAAAACACTTCATGATAGTTGGCCTCAAGCATGTTACTTGTTTGGCTACTACAATTTCTGGCTCATCATATCAACATTCCACAACGTAATGACCAATAGATACTTTTCCATAACTCTATTCAGCATCGAGTCCTTTCTGATGCATGGCAATTGGCACAACAAACATAGCTTAGTTTCATTATTGCGTACACTTCATAACATCCTTAAATCAAATGTAACAACACTTAGACACATTGTTGTTGACAATACCAACAATGAAGGTAAAGCCACAGATGGCTATCCCTCATCTCATGCTAATCAGGTGAGCAGACAGTCGCCCAGCTTCTTACCCAAGTGAGTGCTCAAATCTATTATGAGAAGCACCAGGAAACACAAAATAGCAACCACCTAACGAGATGCAACAAAAATGCCAAATTAGCACAACACTCATGAACAGACAGTCTACATCATACAACCTAATTGCTTTATGTAGCGAAGTCTTTGAAACTGAGGGGTGTCAATAATCTGAACACATAGAGGATCCAACTCTATATGACCGTGAATCGGATCATTGAAAATCTGTGCAACAGACACAAAGTTATTTATCAAATGACAAAATCAATGTTCTATGTCTGCAACAGTAAAAATAGTCATGATCATGACATCTAACATTTGATATAGAATTTATGTAAATCAGTTACTTCTTGATAGAAATACATTTGGCTACTCATCAGTGGCAGCTGTACTGGTGCAATAGCCACAACCTGTTTCATCAATCGCTATAAATTGAGCAAAACATTTGCTTGTCTGTAACACCAAGACTCCTCACTGATCCAGCATGATCACTGTGCATAAAAGCGCATGTGCCTATATGTGAGTGTTATGAACCAGTGCACCTATACCTCGAGGTACTAGCACATACGCTTGTTTTTATGATGTTTATTGGCTAGCTATCTCCAAGTAGCAGAATTGGTAGATGAGTGTTGGAAATCTATAAACGGAGATATTATAGCAAAATTCTCTGAGGGTGCGGCATCATTGATTGTGATCCTGTCAACAACATAAAACTTCTTTGTTATGTACAAGTTCGATTACGTCAGCTTCTAGAGAAGGTTTCCGTATCTGAAGAAAGCGCAGTTTCAGCAATGTCAATAATAACAATGATGACAACAGGGACTCCGAGACTGATGTTACTGATGAAGATATGATCACTTAGCGATTATGACTGTATTTTAGACAAAAAGCTACTCACAGTAGTAAGTTTGATAGTCTGAACATAATTCTAGTCAATCAGCACTCAATCAGACGAATTTCAGTTGTTCACTTAGAAGAGCATGCGCTTCTGTCTCTATTAACTTGTCCTATTCCTGAAAGAGCACATACAGGCGCATGCACTTTTATCAGGCCTCTCAAATTATCTTTGCACCAAATTGTAACTGTCTTTTTAAAAGACCACGCCCATTCAATGTGTCCAAAGTAGGCGTGGTTAACAGCCTACGCGTTGGCCTCCCTGTATGTTTCTGTGTGCCAAGGCTTCGCATGGAACTTCCATTATGTTTACTGCAAGTAGATATCCTGGATACCCCAGATACAACAAAGCAGAGCCGTTTACAGAGTCTAGTTCTAAGAATCCGCTACGTTTAGGAAGACAGAGCTAACAAGTCTGCGCAAAGCGACTGTCAGAGTCCTCACGGTAGGCTTCTCAGGAGAAAGAAATGGCAATCGTGAGAATAGAGTGCAAATCATGAGATCATGAGACATGCCCATAAATTGTGAGTCTCACAACGAAATCGTGAGAATTGAGAGGTCCGATTTATGTGCAGTAATACAGTAATCATAAAGACAGACAATTAACTGGATGCTGTTAACATAGCTGTAAAAATCAGATAACAGGTAAAAACAAAATAATTCCCAGAACCCCACACCAGTCATAAATATTTTCTGAGCAAGCAAATCAGCCTGGCTACACAAACAATGTCCAGTACTGGCTGACCTATTGTCATTACCTTGTAGCTGTGTTCGAGTGGTGCATCTCTCCTAAATCTTCTTAGTAGTTGCAAAATTTTCAAGCTCTTACCAGAACTAAGTCAGAAATCATCAACTAGTCTTACATCAAATAATGCATGAAAATTTGAGAAAAACACTACCGAATTCCCATGTTATGCAAGGTAGGCAATTGCACATCAGGCAATAATTCACCATCAATCTCTTCGTCTGTCACAGATTACACATATTAATATTATTTGTCTCATGTCTAGCATGCCATACCAGGTAACTGGCCAGCACACAAGATAAAATTTAAAAAAGCCCTGTCCACACTAGACCAGAATGGATCACGATCGAATCGTGATCCGATTGGGAAAGCGAGCATCCACAGTGCACTTTGAAAATGCCACCTCCGTCTCATTTTCAGTATCACGTGACTGACGACCGATGTGTATGTGTGGGTTCTTTGCTTGTGGAAAGCATTGATACAGCAACGTAAGGTGAGCGAGAACAAAGACGAGCGAGGAGGGTTTGATGTTCGACTACACACGTAGGGTACGTGCAGGTAACGCCCACTATTTCTAATTGGATTCAACCGATCGTGATCGGATCGCAATCGAAACCACCTCCCGATGTGGATTGGATTTATCGCTATCCAGTTGCCAATGTGGACAGGGCTTGAGACAAAGAGCTTGATATCATGACTGTGCTTTAGGGCTCTTTGTCTCAGTTTGATTGTGAACTATCAACTGTCTAGTTACCGACAATACACACTGTCACGGCAAGCCGATTAGAAGTCCTCCAACCTGTGGAATATCGTATCCATAACTAGTAAACTACATAGTCTACTACAACATAGTAATGCGACAAAACCTCTCAACAAAGCTTCCATTACAGAAGTCACACGTGTACCAAACAGCAAAAACACAGAGAGACTGCACAGTGCAGTAAGATAGACATTACAATACATACAGCTACAAAAGCTACCAGGCAAGAGTTCTGCCGCAACACAGCTGCTAGTCTAGTACTGTAGTCCATTTAATAATTATTCTGTCAAAGTAAACCACTAAGCTAGTAATAATCAAATACCTCTGAATTTTTCAGCTACATCGGCATGACCGTGCTTTTGCAAGAACGAAACTACGCCATCGCAGCTCCACTCTGAACAATCAAGTGTCTCGTCGTCAACGCTTCCCTGAGACAGCGTCAACTCTGGACTGTGAACTTCTGAGTATCGTGCTCTTTTGCGACTGTTTACCGCCATGTTGCACACATCAGGACCTCCGGGAAGTTGCTCCTACAGTGCGCTAAACGGAAACCTAAAAAGATACAGTAGTGTTAGAAGACAATTTGAATTAGCCTTGCCACATGGTCACATATTATTATACATAGTGGTATATTATTATGTATATTATTATGTATAGTGGTGTACATGTATGGCAAATAAAACAATTAAATTTTATCTAATTAGGCCAATTATAAAGAATTCAAACAAGAAATTAAACCTACAAGCGTTCCTACTAGTAGGTGTTGCATTCGATAGTTAACACATATGTTGAAGCTGATCATCTAGACGATAGAGAGGTATAGTACCAGTGCGTGAGCCAGCTAGAATATCTCAATGCATGAAGCATTACGGAATGAGGCGCGCATGATTATCGAGGCAATAGTTGCATACCATGTTGTATGATATAATTTAGGATGGTCTAGCTAGAATCAGAATTGTAAAAATTGTAAAAATGTTACGGTACCATGAATTCCATCAGATGATCATGATCCGATAGTTCTAATGATCATTTTATGCCTGTATCTAGCGAAGAATCTGTATTTTATATAATTGTACATGTGCTTAGCAGCTAGGAACAATGCGATACTGTAGCAAACATTTCAAAGTAGTAATTAAACGGCACTGGTAGACACACATTTTATTCTAATTCTCATACGATCATATTCATTAGTTGCTTTGTCCGACCGTTGCAGGCATGCGGTTTGCAACCATACAGTTGTATGGTGCATGTTACTGCTTTGTTGGTGATCCATTCTGTGTACTTTACAAATGTCAACAGCGGTCACCCCACTAACTATAATTGCACGCTAATTGGCTGAAACAATGGCACGAGTTCGTTTGCCTAGTTGCTCCTGCATGGAACAATAGATTCTACAAGATGTTGAAATTTGATAAGCGCCCCAATCTCTCTACATGTACCACACGTCGGCATGATGGCACCGCGCCCCCCTAAGTTAGGTGTTCATTTCTAACACTTGACTTAGTGACCGTTTCAACCGCAACAAGGTATCTCTGGTAGTAAAAAGATAACAACTGATGACAGTCTAGAATTGTGTTGTCAAGGTTCTGTATAAGCAACTCAAACTCTCTCTCTAAACACTTTTCTACACTGGATACTACAGCTGAATAAAGTAATATAATATTCTGATCACCGCATTTGACAGAGTTAAAGCTTGTTTGCTCTGCTGTTTGAGAAACCACTTCGACCATCTCTCTCCATCTGATAATGCCGGTTAGTGACCACAACACACCAATTAATTAGGATGCAAATTGTTGTATGCAAACAACCACATGGTAGGCGATGTTCAACTCTAGCTGCTGCTGCCATTTGTGTCAACACGCGAAACTGATCTCTATGTTACAGTGTAAACTCTATATTGCGGTACTGACAACTAAGATGGCAACTAAATGGCACTAATTGTCTCTCAATGGTTGGTGGTATTGCCAACACAACACTGGAGGTATCACCAGTGCTGTAAAATAACATGTACTGATTCATGAATAACCTAAATAAATTGTTCAATCCACATGCAGCTCAGCAAGAGAGAACAACTAAAATTTTTTTTAAAAATCGTTCACATAGGTTCAAAACTGTCAAGAGGTACGACCAATCGCGTAGAATGAGCATGCAACTAGAGAACAGTAGTACACGTAGAGTCACTGCTGTATCACAATACATATCAATATATTAAAGTCAATACATCCTTACTAAATAGCCTCCTTAGTATCAAAACTTGATCATAGACCAGCTTGTCTTTCATTAGAAGATAATATGATATTGTAGGAAAGACCAAATCAACCTAGTTGAACCAATCGCTATCTATACCAACTCAAGTCAATCATCATGGCATGCAACCACAAGCCTTCACTTGAGCAAAGAATTTGTGATGAATTGGTCTACCATTGTTCTTGCACACCATAGGAACTTTGATCGTCTCCTCAACGATTGGCCTGTTGTGTAAAGCAAACCGTTTGCATTTGTCCTTGCTGCAAAGTGTAGTTTTAACTCTGTGGACACTTCGACATCCACTGTTGTCTCTCACCACGAGTAAGTGACCAGGCTTATCTTTAAGATTAGTTATCACCTCATTGTCAGGTGGTTCAGGATCAGGACACTGTCTTACGTAGCAAAGACGCATATCAGTAGTTGGAGGGCAAGTTGAGTTTTCCATTCGTTTGGTGAGTACTACTCGATGTCTTGTTGAGGTTCCATGCCCACAGGTCTGACTGCACCTGTCCCAACTACTCCATTCAGACATTGAACAGATGTCCTCATCTAAACAGTAGAAAAGTGTCCTCAATGAGAACCTTTCACCATGCAATCAGACTGTTTACCAATATTTGTTGGGCACTTGCGTTCGGGTCTGCACAGTTTCGTACCATGAATACAGAGACATTCTACACACTTCCCCTTTGCATTGAATTCATTCCAAAGTTGCCCGTGTCTGTTTGACTTGGCATGATTGAGACGTCCCTGATTCGCATGCTCCTCAACTCTGCAACCTAGTAGAAACACACATCACTACAAACAGGCTTCTGTTGATGTGAGAGAGAATTGAGACTTACTGTTGTAACAATTGAGCACACGACAGCCACACTCATCAGTAACTAAGTGTGGGTATGGACAGTCGAGATCAGGTCCACGTGGTGGTTGAACGGTCAAACACTCTTTTATTGGACATTGTTCTACACCATTACTGCATGAACACATTGAACATCCATCTCTCCACTGCTCTCCATGTCTGTAGTATCGAGTCACATTTAACTTCCGATCACGCCTTTCACAGCCTAATGAGAGAGCATGAATAAGAAATGCTAACACAGTTCACAGAAAACTTGTCAAGTATTCATGACAGAGCTGGTATGTTATTGTTTCATTTGTGCAAGGCTTGACATCTACTTACATGTAGGATCTGGTTTGCAGTTGGTTTGTCCATCATTGCATGTACACAGAGTGCAGTTCTGCTCAATCCAAAGTGAACCGTGACGATAACCATCAAAACAACTCCGAAACTGTGTGACAGTTGAGGAACCTTTGAAGAAGACAGAATTGAATTAATGCAAGAGTACAGTTTACATACAAACAAATTGTACAGCCCACACTATACATTTCATAAGAGACATGCTTTGTTCACAATTATGCTGCCAATCAATTGTCCTGCCCTTAAGAATATGCAACATGACTGTACAACTATGACAATACCCATTAAGTCTGATGGGCTTCCCTCTAACACCCTTCATGCCAGACATAAAAGATTGAAGACAAGAATCAGGATTATCCATGGCTTCAGATTGAGCTTCAAATTGAGGTTCAGAGCTAAACAACTAGATACTCATTATATTATTAATGGCTGTGTGTTGTGGTCAGCATGCTGTCTTACTGAAAAGACTGACCATCAACTAGAAGCAGTATATACAGCAGACACAGATAATCCTAGAGCACCAAGGCTACAACAATACTCACTGTCTTCAAGATCTTCCTGAGGGCCATCACTTGTCATTTCTACAACCGTCCAGTACATGCTGCTTGCCAAGAACCAGCACATCACAAAGCCTGTCATCCTCATTGTCAAAGATGCCAATATAAGAGTCCAAGAGAGCACCCGTGCAGCACACTGCTGTAATATCCAAGACTAGACTGACTCTCAACCTTGCAACAGCTACTGATATAGCAATAGTCTAATCAGTTTAGAGAGCCCTACATAGCACTTGGTTAACCAAATCTTTTAAAAGAAAAGCCACACAAAGCGATTCACCCAAGCACATATGCAATTTGTGCAAGCCTGAGGGTTCGTTCATAAAGCCAAATGCTTAGAGCCAATTATACCTCTGGGAGGTACAACCACATTAGTCCCAAAAATTCATACAAGACTATTGATTCAAGCAGTTAGCAAATATTTATCTCCATCTCTAAGCTCATTTGAGTGGCCCTTTAAAGAAGATTAGTAGTAGACAACATATGCTACCAGATGACACATCATTCTCTTTAGAGGCTTACTGCAAAGTCAGGCATAAAGGAAGAAACAATCTGTCCACAGACTGTGCCTGGGATAATATATCACAACAGGCACATCAGTAGACATGCGATCAGCACAATAATGTATGTCTAGTCTTACCACATATACTACAAGAAATATAACAACTACTTAGTCTCAAGCTCAGCCACCAAATTTGAAAGGAAAACTATCAAATTGTCTTCTGGTGAAAGATAAGAGTCAAGAACTGCTCATATGTGATGGTAATCCAGCCTGTCTGGCGAGTATCATAATTGCGGAAAGCATCTGTTAGCATCTGAAAAACCAGACACAATGAATAACAGACATGCCTCTCCTTTTGTTAGACAGTAGCATTAAGTGAGTGTAATTAAGCCTCCAGAACAAAACATTAGACCTTGTTTATCCTTTAAATAACAAACATCATACACAAAATATTGTCACACCTGCACAGTTACACAACACTGAATGAAGTCATCAAACGTAATAGATCCTCGACCACTCCGATCAAATCTCCGAACGAGAGTGCTATAGAAAGGGTCTGAAAATCTGTACCCTACATATGCAGGAATTCAGAGTAGAAGAAGCTTCAAATGTCACCACAGGTATTACCAAAGCTGCTCAGCGCTAAAAGGTTCACAAAAACAAATATAGGGAATGCCTAGAGCAACACTAGGTACGACTTCACCTGTTTTCAGTTCAATTTTGTCTATATTGCCTGAGTTGTCTTGATCAAAACTCTTGAATGTCTCCTGCCAGTCTGTGACGTAGCGCCACAAGGCTCCAAACTCATCAAGTGTAATAGTGCCGGACTTGTCCCGATCAAACATACCTTACAGGCACGGAAGAGTGCAAAACAAATAAGCTTAGCTGCCTAACGATATCGTGAACGGAAGCGACTTGCCAATCATTAGTCTGACAGTTTCAGGATTGAAAGGGGACCAAGTACCTGATTGAAAACGAAATGAGATTAATGTGTAGTTCCATAAACTTTCGGACGCTCAGACCGTTCGAGAGAGCCTCCTGAAGTTCGTCTCCAGATATGTGTCCGTTGCGGTCTTTGTCTACCCTAACGAAGACTCCCAGTCACAATAATTGGCCAGAATTTCTCAAAATGGATTGTCGACACCTTTGAAATATAGCTCGGAGAAACTGGGCATCTGCCGGCGGACGGTGACCATAATACGCCATGTTGTCACGTGACTAGGCAACAGTCGGGTCTACTCCTACAGATACAAGATGAAAAGAGCAGGATGGCTAGTAGCACTGCAGTACTGTGCTGTGTAAGCAAACACAAGTATGCCACGTGCTATTCTACTGTCTATTCTGTCTATTCCAGAGACTCGGAAGTGATGGCCACAGCATGCTAGCAGGCGTGGTTAGACCATCCAGTGACTTAGCCTCGACCTCCCAGCCCCGTGTTGCGCCAATTCAAATCTCACGCCTACCCCGTAAGACCGGTTTTCTTGGCTTAACTATTTGTACGGTATCCGTAGGCGCCTCGCGTTGGTGAGTAACACGTCCAACGGAGTTTTCTGACCGTCTACTGAAACGTCGCGTCCTAGCTAGACATTAGGTATTGTAAACATGCACACTTCATAATAGTTTAGATTACGGATATAGGCCTGGTATAGGTACATAATTTCATATAATTTCATCAGAAAAGAGAAAATTAGTAATGCTATAAATAACTGCTAACGGTGAAGCCCCTCTTTCAAAATTCCTGGATCCGGTGCTGGGTAGTCGTCGTTTCGCGATCGTGGCCTAGACATCAACATCTGTTTGCAAAAGGTATGTTGCACTGCACCTTCCCTAGCTATAGCTAGCTCTCTTTGGAAAAGGTATGCAATCCTCCCCTTGGAAAAGGGTACGCTGCGCTCGTAACTTCTCTCCCCTTGGAAAGAGTCTGCTGCACTTGCTTCCTCTCCTCCCCCTCGGAAAATGTCATCTATACCCCCTGCCTGGAGAGTAACTGCAATAGACCAATTTCACCAAACCCTTTCCATATTAAAAAGGGGGATCGCGAGATTAGTACGGAAGGATGTTGCCTAGAAATCGACGACACGCCGTGCACCAGTCAGTAGTGCCATTTAACTGTACGCACTGAGATAGGAGAGAGGACGCCATGCCTTTGATTGCGCTATTTGTTTTTGGGTCTTTCACCGCGGCATTTGCAAGTGAAAGGACGACTGACGGTGATTCGAATTCGCCGCTTCTCAATTTCAGAAGAGACTTCATGCATTATTTCATTGGTCCTCTCGACCGCTACGTTCAATCTTGCGACGCAAACGAGACACCTCGATCGTCTTGGCAGCAACGAGTAGAAAGGTCTGCCCTAGTCGATCTATTTACGTCAACAGATGGCCATAATTGGTTGGTCGACAACAACTGGAACAAAACAGCGAATCACTGTTGCTGGTATGGCGTATTCTGCAGCAGAGAAACGGGCCTGGTATCCGCAATCGTTCTCTACGAAAACAATATGAGAGGAAGGTTACCACGGCATTGGCCGATCCTGCTATTCCCGGAGTTAGAAATATTGCTAGTGTCCAAGAACAAATTGTACGGTAAGTTGAATGATGTTTTACCTCCTCGCGCTGATAGATTACAACGACTGACGTTGGCTTTCAACAACTTCACTGGCACGGTACCGTGGAATACACTGTCGTCATACTCGTCGCTCAAGATAATTCAACTGGCATTCAACATCAACCTGAAAGGAACGCTAACCAATTCGGTTAGCAGCATGAAGCAACTTCAAATTCTTAGCATTGGACAGACGTCCATAAGAGGAAGTCTACCGAAAGATTTCGGGAAGCTTCGAGAGTTAACGTTTCTGGATATCGAGATTCTCCACATCAATGCTTCTATTGACATACTATTTCAAATGGCAAACCTCACAGATATTCACGCCTCGTGTAATCGCATGTACGGAAAACTACCGTCCGATATTGGAGTAATATGGCCGCGACTGAGAGAACTCATTATTAACGACAACCAGCTGACAGGAAATCTACCAAACAGCTTCAATTTGATGAAAGATTTGAAAATCCTCGACGTCGGTCGAAACAAACTAACTGGTAAAATACCGGAAACCGTTTTGACGCACACAACACTAACACATCTCGACCTTTCAAACAACCACTTCAGTTATCTAACAGGAAACATGTCACTTTCACGGATTCAAGTTTTAGTTTTAGCCGGCAACCGATTCGACATCCCGGCAACAGACATAGTCTTTAACGTCTTGAAATCAAATTCGCTTCTTATACTTGACTTATCCCGTTGCGGACTGACGGGACGGTTGCCATCGGCTATTTGGTTGTTAAATTCTATGACACGGTTGAACCTGTCCTACAACGCTCTCTCCGGTCCTCTCCCTCCTCCCATCGGAAAGCTCCTCAATCTCGTAACTGCGGACTTTTCAAATAACAACTTTTCCGGACCCATACCAGAAAGCATGTCTCAGTTGTATTCGATCAGACTCATCGACCTCTTGAACAACAGAAGAATGAGAAGTCCTAGTCGTTCCCGACTACTGCCTTGGTTCGCCTCTCCCAACTACCGCGTCGTCGTCAAAGAGAAATCATCGTTCAACTTCACGTGTCCGAGTATTGACTTGTACAGTAGTATTGGTGGCCAGTTACTCGTCAATAGCACGTACTACCGACGACTTTACTGCAAATGTGACCGGGGCACATACGGGAATAGAGGCGTCTGTCGTTCGTGTCCGTCGGGTGGTCTGTGTCTTGGCAATCGACTCAACAGCACAATCAGAATACCTTCAAACCGCTACCCGTCTCCTTCTGCAAGAAACATGACCACTTTAATTCAATGCAGTGCTCTGTACCGAGACGGTCTGCGCTGCAATCCCGATTCCAATTGTAGCTGCTGGCTGTCCAACGAAGGCACAACCGTTTGCAACGAGACGTGCCTCTGCGCTGCTTACAGTACGGGCAGACTGTGTTCGGAGTGTCAATTCAACACGTTCAAAGATGGCGACGTTTGTCGGCCTTGTTCTACAGAGAGTGCCGCTACAATTGGCCTAGTGACTGCCATTGTCGTCATCACGGTCATATTCTTGTTTCTCTGGGTTCTATTCAGGATAAGACCCAGATGTGTCGCATCTAGATGGCTAAACGTCCTCAGCACAAGTGCGATCTCCTTCCAATCTCTCTTAATCCTCACGTTGACATTCAACGGCGTCATTCCAACATATGCAGCTCAACTTTACTTTCTCATGATCTTTCTGGCTCTGGTAAACAAAAGTGTTCATCTTAAAGCGTACATGGTCATCTTTCTCGTCTACTTGCAAATTCTGGACTCTCTAAACGTCTCAGCTATCAAAGTGGACTGTGATTACTGCTCGTTTGCCTCAATATTGAATACAGTCTATATATCTAGAGTTACCAATGTGGTCAATTTCAAAGTGGCAGGGATTGCATGCACATTCCCTATTCTCTTCCGTCCCGTTGGACGCCTACTGACTTTAGTAGCTCTGCCACTGCTCGCTACTGTTCTACTCTACGTCGGACGTCTGATCGACTACTTGCTGGTCACACGATGCAGGAAGTTCTCAACAGAGCAAAGACGAGCCCTCAGTGAAGTGATCACCATCAAATCCAAATCCAATATTGTATTCCTTGTAAACATATTCTACTTTCCCATAGCCAAGTCGGTCGTTAAAGCTCTTCTTCCCTGTGACGCAGATTCCGGAGACGGAAAACACTACATGAAAGCGTATCCATGGATAGAATGCAGCTCAGAAAAGTACAAAACCCTAGTAGCACTGGGGAGCGTCCTTGCAGTGGCGTACGTCGTCTTGGTTCCCGTTTTGTTTCTGATCCTGTTACGGAAGTACGCGTGGATGCTAGACATAACCCACAAAGAACCGTACCCGGCCGACGGAATTCGCCTCAGATCCACAACCGACGCTCAGCTAGAATACATAGAATGGCTCAAGAGTCTCTGCTGTCCCTACAAGCGAGGTCACCGCAAGTACATGGCAGTTCTCCTCATGCTCCGCCGTCTCGGCATAGCCGTCTTCGTCGCAGCCTTTCCCGCCGATCAGAAGGACGTCCAATCGATGCCTTTCAACGCACTGCTTCTGGCCAGTGTCGTCTTTGTAGCGTCGGTGAGACCGTACCGCAGCGAGACACCCTGGAAGCTCGAGAACGTCGCCGACATTGCAGCTTCCACCGTCATACTATTCACATACAACTCCATGTCCAATCGCAACGACGTCGGACCGGCTACAGCATTCACTGTTTTTGCCGTCAACATTCTCTTTGTTGTCTCCATAGTAACGGTAGCAATCGGTCAATTTATCTACGCATGGAAAAGGAAGAGAAACCAAAATCTAGACAGACAAGATCCACTCGACAGAGACGATTTCGATTTTGCCACGTCAGATTTCGGGGAATCACCAACCTTCAGTGTCGCAGAGACTGACGACTACGGCGCGACCGAACCCGGCGGATTGTCAACAGTCGACTACAGACTCATGACAACCACAGACAGTCAGCACCAGTTCCTCAACTACTAGATCCAAATGAGTACACTGCTATAATGCATAGCCGCTTTTTCTATCAAAACCTGTAGTAATACTTTTCGCAGACGAAATAGGATATTGCTGATTCTAAAAGACTGTCCAGAAATGTAAATGTTTTATCATGCACATGTCATGTACTCCCCACTGAATGAGCGCTAGATATAATCGCGGTTCGGTTTCAATAGCCATAGACGTACAGAAAGGAAATTTGAAATGACAATTCGGTGTCGCGCTGTCTGTTACAAATGCTTGTTTCGAACAGACTCTATAATACACTAGCAACTTCAAAAGCGAGCTGGACCAGATAAATTTTCTTCAAGAGTGCATTACTTTACTCTACTCAAAATACTTAATAAAGACCTGGTTTGATGCTGACTTTGGCCATCTAGATCACTTTCTACTATACCTGGCACGGTTCTGAAGTCTCTAACCAGTGTGAGCGTGGTACTATAGTGATTATAATACCACGTTCACATTAGAAACTTCAGAACCGCTAGCTAACACGCTGGATACCGTCAGGACACGCCCTCAACAATTTCAGGTCAGAGCGAAAGTGCGAATTAGGTTTAGAAATACATCTAAATAATGACGTCTTTCACTTTGAAGCCGGGCCCGGATATCATTATGATAATTCGTCAATCAGAAAAGAAAAGAACTTAAACAATTGTGATCAGCTTCCTATCTGGCCCAAACACACATGGAGGTCGATACGCTCATTAGTTAGGTTAGGTTTAATAGTAATTAGACAGATAAGTGTCTCTAGTCACTAGAATTTCAGATTCTTCAACAAACGTCTGCTTTCACTTTAGAAACCTGTTTGATGGAAACTACGTCACCTAGCTGTGACACTTGATTGGCTTGCTTTATTGTCATTTCCTGCATGAGTTCAGCTCATTTCCTCTAGAGACCTTCAACAGCACGGACGACATTGCAAGCTGACTAGAAATCATATATACAATGCAAGATTTCAGTAACCAAAGACAGTTTCTTTTCTACTGTCTGCTAGTAATTCCGGTTACACTCCGCTGTCAGGTAGTGCCATGCAGCAATCTACAATATGCCTCCCAAGGTAAGAATTTCGTATTTTAGTTCAATGTCGCTCTCACATTCTTTTGTACTGTGCAGGTCGTTTACGGGCAGACTACACGAACTACCTTCCGCACATGCGGTTGACGAGAGACGTCAATTCTGAATCTGAACGTCACTTAAAAGTAGAATGCGGAAATACTACTTTCAATGAACAAGAGCTGCGCGAAAGAAGAATCCTGATCAACTTATTTGAACAAACAAATGGAATGAGATGGTATAGTAGAGAAAACTGGACACATCCCGTGAATCATTGCTGTTGGTATGGCATTACTTGCAACAATACAAATGGGTCGCTATTTGTGACAACCATAAAACTTGCTTCTAACAATCTGAGTGGATCCTTACCATCCTCAGTCTTGAATCTCCGCAAACTACAAATTCTTCAATTTACGCGAAACTATCTCATGGGCGAGTTGGAAAACATTCTCATCCCTAATGCCACCCATGTCTACCAGCTTGGTTTCGCCTTCAACCTATTTGGCGGTCAGGTACCGTGGCAAACACTTGCTACCTACCCATCCTTAAAAAAACTTCAGCTGTCTGACAACCACGCCATCAGAGGGAAGACTGAAGAAAGTTTGGGGAAATTGAAACATTTGGAGGTTTTGACTCTTGGTCACACAAAAGTAGGCGGCCGAGTGCCTGAAGCAATCAAATACCTGCAAAATTTATGGTTTATTGACTTGGAAGCCTTAAACCTAGAAGGCAATATCGATTTCATCAAAGACCTTCCAAATCTCAGATATGTGCATTTGAGAGGCAACAAACTAAGAGGAGAACTGCCACCAGAAATAGGAACCAAACTGATCAATTTGGAAGAACTATACGTAAGTAACAATTTGATATCAGGTGAACTCCATGACACCTTCCACAACACACTCAAACTAACCGTCATCAATGTAGCATCCAACAGACTCCACGGCCAAGTACCAACAACAGTAGCACATTTACCAAATCTGTTATATCTTGATATCTCCTCCAATCAGTTCCATTCTCTGTCGTCAAATCTTTCTTTTCCGAGTCTCCAGTTCCTCATTTTAGCCAACAACCCGTTCCAAATGGATCCAAATGAGCTCATTAACACCTTACTCAAGATGCAGAATCGAACAGGCTTGCGAACTCTGGATATCTCCTCCTGTGGACTCACAGGTAATTTACCTAAACGCATCTGGATGTTCACAAACATCATGGTGCTCAAGGTTTCAAACAACAGCTTCTATGGTAAAATCCCGTCTCCAATTGTAGTAATGTACTATTTGATTGAAGGTGACTTTTCCAATAACAATCTCAGTGGTCCTATGCCCATGGACTTCTCTCTGCTGGATGCTGTTAGAACACTTGATCTTCGAAACAATACAAATATGATCTCCATCAATGAGTCTGGTGGCATGCCATGGTTCACTGTGCAAGATCCAAACACAAGAGTTAGAGAGTTACCACACCAGTCATTCACATGTCCCACATTCAGACTCAACAATACCAACAACGGTCTCCTCCTTATTAACAGTTCGTACTACCATCACATCTACTGCACATGTGACCCCGGCTTTTACGGTTACAAAGGAGTGTGCTTAAGCTGTCCAGCTGAAGGAAAATGTAAAGGAGAAAAGACGAATTCTGTTATCGAAATGCCAGTCAACTACTACCCATCACCCTCACAGCAAAACATGACTGCTTTTGTTCGATGCAGTTTGTTCTATCAAAACACTTTCCGTTGTAACCCAAACGGAAACTGTACTTGCCAGCTCAGACTCTTCTCTAGTGATGTAAGGGTGCTAACCACATGTGACAGCCACTGCACATGTGCTTACAACTCTACAAGCCGCCTGTGCTCACAATGCATTCCTAACTTCTACAAAGAGTCTGACATCTGCCTGCCCTGCAGTGACAACGACTCAACCACAATCGTTGCCACCACTGCAGCTGTACTGATAATACTTCTCACCATATGGTTGCTTAGCAGAATCAAGCCAAAATGCATAGCTCCGACAGTACTGAAAGCATTCAACATCGGCGCAATAATCTTCCAAATTGGTCTGGTAATGTCACTTGGTATAGCAAAGATTATCCCTGCCTATGTGGCTGAACTTCACATATTTATAGTCGTTTTTGCTATTTTTGATTATCTCGCAAGCATCAAAGTGTTCGCTGTCATTGTTTTAGTGTACTTTCAAGTGCTCAACTCGCTCAATGTCTCTTCGCAGTCAGTTGACTGTCAACACTGTTCGTTCGCCGAATTTCTCAACAAAGGCGTGATTGCAAAAGTTCTACAAACCGCCAATTTCCATTTTAATGGCATTAGTTGCACTTTTCAATTCCTTGCATCTCCATTTGGAAAGCTTGCAGCTCTAGCTGTAGCTCCATTGGCACTGGGCATTATCATCACTGTCGGCCGGCTCATAGACCACTATCTGCTTGTTCGTTTGTGCGCAAAAAGAAATGAGGTTGAAATTGAAGAGCTTCGCCAGACAATGACCAACAACTCTAAGTCAAACATCATATTCTTGTTAAACGTCTTTTACTACCCAATAGCACAAGGTGCAATAAAAGCTCTCCTTCCATGTGATAGAGGACCCGGAGACACGCGAGATTACATGAGAGCATATCCATGGATCAACTGCAGCTCGAGTAAGTACACTGAGCTAGTCATTCTTGGAGGTCTAGTCACTGCACTATACGTTTGTCTCATTCCTATCGTCTTCTTGGTGCTTCTCAGAAAGTATGCCCCAAAGAAACTGGAAACAGAGGAATCAATTGTAATACTCTCAACAACCAGTAGCGTTGTTGAAGAAGAAGTAGTTGAATGGCTGCACGGTCTTTGCTCAAACTACAAGACTAAGTATTGTACATGGCTGCCAGTCATTCTCATGCTTCGCCGACTGTTCATTGCTATCGTTTTGGCATCATTCAAACAAGACCAAGTTGACGCACAAGCCTTTGTTCTCACTATTCTCTTCACAGCCTCAATCATCTTTATCACTGTGCTACGCCCATACAAGAACACAACACCATGGCAACTGGAGAACACAGCAGATGTGGGAGCATTTGTCGTTATCTTCGTAACATACAGCAGCATGTCCAGCAGACAGAAAGTATCACCAGTAACGGCCACGTTTGCATTCTTTCTCAACATGATGTTCATCATAGCAATGGTGGTCACAGCAATCGGTCAGGCAGTGTACGTTTTTCGAGAAAAACACAAAGAAAGCAGACCTTTACAAAAAAAGACAAGCGAGTACACGAAGCTTCCAGGAGAAAACAAACACAATGGCACGCCTGATTACGACAAGGAATACACTTTCAATGCCTCATAGTATATACAAGCATGCAATACATAATTAACTAACAATGACCTGATAGTGTAGAACACGAGTATATTTTCTCAATCAAACCATTGCTTACTATGTAAAATCAGCAATAACAAATATAACTAGTGTTCTCACTGCACTTAGTGCTTTTTCCTTGTGCGACCTAAACGACCAACCAAGCTATTTAATATAATAAACCCAACAGCAACTGTTACGTACCAACACTCACCCGTTCGCTTTGCTTTTCTTCTCTTTGCTTTGTTGTGACCACCTGATGTTCTTTTCCGTTTTATTCCCTTCTACTTGTACAAATAAAAATTGAGCACGATGACACACACGTGCAGATAATACAAATTTTACCTTCCCTGCTCCTGTAAAGAAACTTGAATCATCGAACTGCATTAGGTCATCCAGCTCCTGCTCTGCTGTCCTAACCTACCACAAATGAGAAACGATGTAATACAACAGAAAGTGTAGTCTGTGGATGCTTGCTATAGTTGTGATTCATTGTGCTGTACCACTGCTGTTTGCCGTTTTCTAGTTGGCATCCTTACAAGATGCTCCTCTTCATACCTAACAAACTTAACACGTGAATTGACAGCAAACCACTATGCATCAATTCTGCTAACCGGAGCCTTTCTTTTTCGCTCTCTAATTCTCGTTTTCTTCTGTAACTGCTACTTAAATCCTGAGACTGTGCAAACATACCACAAATCAACTAATACAATCCACTACCGACATGCCATATCCATGCGTACATTGATCTCCTCTGGGCCATCCCAGAATTCATCTATAAATAAAACTGAGTACAGCCATTTCAAAGCCTTGCTATCAAATTGATCTTGCCTTGAAGTTCTTTCAGCATTGCACTGCTGAGAGCTCGTTTTTGCAATGTCTCTTTCTCTTTCTGCTCTTTAGTCTGCCTGCCATCCTCTTCAAATGGAACAGCAGTAACACGTGGAGGAACATAAACTCTGACTTCGTCTTCATTGATGCCATCGTCACCTCCACTTTCAACAGCACCAGAAACAGGCAGCTACAAAAAGATCATTGCAATAGCATACATCTCTCCAGTGATGTTATTAGCTAAGCATTATGACAGAAAAGCTGCTGTGATGAGATTTGCTTTGCTACATATTATCTGATGTGAGTCGTCAAACATGCAAGACGTCTAACACACTTAATCTGTTTTGACTGGTAGACCAACCTTGCTGATGAGCATTTCAGGATTTGGCTTGAACATCAGAGGGTCATTGCTTAAACCTATACAAAGAGCACACAGTCAAATTGCTTGCAAAATTCACAAAGTGTAGTTTGCCTGATTCTATTGATTCCACCACACACTCATTAACCCTCAGTCACACACACACACACACACACACACACACACACACACACACACACACACACACACACACACACACACACACACACACACACACAATCTAAACATACTAACAAAAGCAACCTCATACAAATACAAACAGACAACCTTTACACCGTACCTGCCATGCCTGATGTAGTAAGTTTGACTAGCTTGTCAATTTGATACTTTAACTTTTGTTCAAGTGGTCTCAACTTTTCTAAAATCTAAAAAACAAACACAGAAAAATCTTCACACACTACACAGTGAAAGATACCATATAACAGTCAGCCTTCTGCAAAATGTCAATTGCATTTGCATTTCAGTGACCAAGTACAGCAATAATCAAACTGGACATTCAAGCTTGTATTCTTTGCACTAATGACACAGTAACTGCAGATGAATTCATGCAGGCATATCACACAGGCAAACATGTTGGCAGTATCCATATACTTGATTAGTAAGAACCACCCCCTACTTTAGCCTAAGCTCTAAGATTTTCACACTTTAATTAGTGGTAATTGGTGCTTTCCAGTGACTGTTTGCTAGATTTGCGCCTGTATGCTGAAATTCTTCAACTTACATGTTGAAGGTTTTGATGACTCACATACCATACGATATCGAAGAATATATGTTTCTATATTTTAGGTACTAGTGGTGGTTTGAAGCTCTACTACAGTGTAGCAACATGCTGTTTCAAGTTAATTAAAGTAATCAATCACTTCCATCAATTATCAACTTTAGGTGTCAATTTCTGAGAAAAGCCCATACCATACTTGACCTTTGACCCTGGCCAACATATGGGGAGTGGAGTAAAAATCAAGCAAGTCTTTGTTGTAAAACCCAATTTTGTGGCTACGTATACTGAGGGTCTTATAACTGTTAACTGTCCATATCCTTCACTGCTATGTTACATTTTCACTAACAACCATATTTTACTATAAGAGAGAATCCAATCCACCAAACAGTATAGTCATTATGACGAAACTAGTCATTTGTCCACACATGCACACGACACCATAAAAGCTGAAACTTGGTGGCTGCTGTGTAAAGGTCCATTGCAGCCTTGTCCATACTTATGACTTATCATCTCACCACTCGAGTGTCTACTAGTCTGTTGACTGCATCGATGCCGTGAATAGATTTTCCTTCTGTCTTCATTAGAATACATTGACTAAGATCAATTAAATACCTAGTTCACACAAAATGCAGCCAAACGTTATATTTCTTGATTCGAACAACCAACTCAATCGTATTTAGAAAATCACACCCAAGCAGCAGATGATACTTGACATCCAACAAACTAATTCCCTACATAAAATGACAAACAAAAGTTAAGATAATTAATCTTGGGCATTAAAGTCACGTGACCGGTCACATGGTACACCTTGCTAGTGTTGAATTCTCCATTATGGACACGACTTTCTACTCCACGTATAAACTTAGTCGCTTCATCTATCTATGACAAACAACACTTTCAATTGAAAAAGCCAAAAAACAAAAAAAATCCATTCTAGTCTTCCTACTTTGCACTGAAGCTCTCCCAACAAATCAAAAAAGACAGGAATATCCTTAGAAACTTTGGCACTCATCGAATAAGTCACAGCTCTACAAGAAGCGATTGCATTATACGATTAAACCGTGACGCATGCGCAGTTAAAGAAAAGTAAACAGGGAGTGAGACGACGACGACGTCCGTCAGTCCTTCTTGTTGTTTAGCTCTACATTAGTGCTAAAATAGTTATCCAAACCGTCGGGAAATAGACCGACTTGTTTGCAAGCGACGAACGACGCGGCGTGTGACGAAGTGAAGTCGAGGAAAAACATCTCGGACTGTCTACTCATTACCCATAACCAATGAGTCATCTCTTCTACTGCCATTGGCTCGGTGAGTGTTTCTCGCTCACCAACGACACGCGACGATGTAGCATCTCGCCACGGGAACTCCATCCGTCTTTCACTCTCACTTTCACGTTCGTACGTCGATTTGCGCTTGCCGTTTCGTTCGGTTGCTTTGTGCTCTGTGTTCTCGTGTTCTTGTCCGGACGAGAAAACTTCCTGCTGTGCTGTCTATGTCATCTCATTCGCTTCCCTAACGGATTTGCCTTTGTGACACGCCCCTTTGTCTGGCTTGGTGTTTTATTGACTTCTTGTGTTTCTCCTAGCAACATTTGTGGCGTTGTTGTTACTTCTTGCGACAGGATCGTTTATTGAAGGTGATGATTTTTATAACTGTTGTAGTAAACGTAACACCTAATATGGGTGTGTAGCAATTAATTAAAATTGTATAATTGATTTTGAAATTTATTAAAAGGAACTGTATCGCATATGCTACAAGATCAGCTGTCATAGTGTAGTAGTTGCATTTCATATATCATTAACAAATACAATGAAGGCTTGAGTGGTGTGTGTGTGTGTGTGTGTGTGTGTGTGTGTGTGTGTGTGTGTGTGTGTGTGTGTGTGTGTGTGTGTGTGTGTGTGTGGTGCGATAGCTCAGTTGGTTAGAGAGTCATCTTATGGAGTGTTTACATCCGGGACCTTGAAGGGTCACAAATTCAAGTCACAGTGATGGTGAGCTATGGCATAATTTCCTTAAGCAAGAAACTAACACACACATTTGCTTCTCTCAACTCAGGAGTATAAAAGAGTACCTGGTCATTGACTGGGGTCCTAAGCGGCCATCGGCTGTGACCTGACATCAGCCACTGGGGTCCTGGTGAGACTTTGGGTGCTCACACCACAGTTGGCTTCACAAGTCGGTTCTCCTGCGAGTGCCTGGCCCGGCTCCAGGAGTTTGCTAGCGCATGCCCAGAGCTCCCTGAGTAGCGCACAGGCCCAGCTTAACAGCTGGGGCGTGACCTCTGAGAGGCAGCTCCTGACATTTAGGCTTTATGTTTTAGTGTGTGTGTGTGTGTGTGTTTTAGTGTGTGTGTGTGTGTGTGTGTGTGTGTGTGTGTGTGTGTGCGTGTGTGCACGTGCGTGTGTGTGCACGTGCGTGTGTGTGCACGTACGTGTGTGTGCACGTGTGTGTGCATGTGTGTGTGCACGTGTGTGTGTGTGCACGTGTGTGTGTGTGTGTGTGTGTGTGTGTGTGTGTGTGTGTGTGTGTGTGTGTGTGTGTGTGTGTGTGTGTGTTAATAGTGTATGCACATATAAATTGGTATAAGAGTAGTATAGAAGCATGTACACGCACCAACACCACCAGGTAAGAGTAAACAGGTGGATTGACATGTTTCATTTGCAGATTTTCAGATTCAGGTGCTTAGAGACAATCATCCCGTGTCTAATGTGAGTGCTAGTCGTGGTGAGAAATTAGTGTTGGATTGCGTGGCTCCAAAACAAGAATTATCTGTCGGCAAAATTTCTCTGAAATGGGTAAGAGGACCATCTAATAAAGAAGTACCATCTGCTAAGAAACAGAGTTCAAACGATCAGCAGTTGGAGACAGAGATACATGTTGCAGAAAACAACTGTGGAATTTATTTTTGTATTGCGAGTGATTCTAGGGGTAGTGTGTATCGAAAAGCGAAAGTATCTGTTGGTATGGATGGAGACTGGTCATCTTGGTCTCAGCTGTGTGACTGCAATCAACGTCCTCGAACGCAAAGAAATCGAACTTGCAATAACCCATTACCCATTAATGGTGGGAAACCGTGCCCTGGATCGAGCACGGAAGTGTGTACATCAAAATGTGCAGATGATCATTGGATGGAGTGGAGTGAGTGGAGTGAGTGCAGCGATGGTAATCAGTTTCGTACACGGCAATGCGCAGGCTCAAAATGTGACCAGATTTCTAATAATCGCAAGGAACAAGATTGTGTTGTAGAACGAGCAAGTCAGTGGGGCACGTCACGAATTATTTAGTTTGGTCAGGAATGATGTTTCTCTTTTACTAGATCCAGAAGAGCCACAAACATCATCGAAACCACCACCATCAAGGCAACGAAAATCATCATCAGGTTAGTGATGACAAGTTACCAACGTTAATTGTTAGTGAGTTGTGCTGTTTTCGTTGATAAATACACGGAGTCTAAGGACCCATACTGGGACATACAAAATGTCGATTCATAGATGTAGTACAAATGAATGAAACTGCTTGTGTTCCTGAAATTGTTTCACATTATGGAAGTGGTGATTACAGACTGAGACGTTTTCTTTGTGTATGCATGCATGTTAGCATTGTACGTCATTGTACGTCAATAACAGAAATGTTTTTTTGAAATTCGGAGATTAATAGTTGATTTATACCCCGTTTACACGAGCACTTGTAAGCAGGCCAGCCCGTGCTGGCTCGGTTTCTAGGGTACATGTAAACGCAGTCCAAGCCGTGCCAGCTCGGCTCGGTATTTCTAGCCGGGCCAGTGCACACCAGCCCAGGCTGGCTCGGGTCAAGTACATTGTGTAAACTCATAGCATGCTGGAAAACAGGCTGCACATGCTCATTTGGTAGTCTCGCGTAGCCAGACCCCTTTCCATTGCATCATACTTCCGCACGAAAATGGCACAAATAGCGTGGAGCGAGGCAGAGACTCTGTGTCTTATCCAATTATGGAGCGACCAAGATGACAAGAAAGTTTAGCTCTTGAACTCCGTTGCTGCATGTGCGCAACAGTCGCCTGGCGATAGACCTATGCCGTCTCTTATATGTCCTATGCATTCTCGATATGATTGTTTTAAAGCCATAGAGAAAAAACACGAGCAGCTTGGCTTTTGTCTGTTGCAAACGTAAGCTTAACGCGAGTTATGTCAAGCTGAAGTAACTAATGCACGTTAGTGACACTCATTGGTTTCCTTCTATGGAGTGTGTCATGTAAACGTGGGCTGGAATACTGGGCTGGCAGGGGGTGGCTCGGCTCGGCTTGCGATGTGTGCTCGTGTAAAAGGGTATAGTGAGACTAAGGATAGAAGACATCTTTCCTATGTATGCCTGTCTGTGTGTGATCATCTATCTACACCTTGTCTCTATTCGTCTGTCTGTCAGAACCGTTTTCAATAAATATTTACTCTACAATACAAAAGTCGTGTCTGTCTGTCCAATATATATATATATATATATACTAGTATACATGGCCCGTCCTTCGTACAGGCAAGATAGGTGTGGACACGTCACGTGCAATCTTTGTTGCGAGGTCCCGGATGTGCTGAATGAATTCGAATCTTGCTCTTCGCGCTTGTTTCGATAGAAATCGACACACTCGCCGTGTAGCGCTTGCTGCAGAAAACGTGTAGGTTGGATTCGGTGCAATGCAATCAGAATTTGGAGAGAAACGAAAGCGCTAGAAGAGTAAGTTTGTTGGCAAGAGATATTCGATCGCTCGAAGCTTTGCGAAGGACGATGATGCATACGGTCTACACAGGACTGGTGTGGGCGTGTGTTCGAATGAACCGGAATGCGTAGCATTTGCGTCATCGAGAAATTTTACGCGGGGTCGACCCATCAAAAGGGGACCCGGTGCGTAATTTTTTAAATTTTTTTAAGCAAACCTTCCACTGTGCGTGCCGATTTCGGTTGCAAATGGACAAAAGACGTGGCCTCCAAATGCGAACACACACACACACACACACACACACACACACACACACACACACACACACACACACAGTTTGAGCTTTATATTATACTAGGATCCATGGCCCGTCCTTCGTATGGGCAAGATACTGTAGTGTAAAGATAGGTCTGTGGACATGTCACGTGCAATCTTTGTTGCGAGGTCCTGGATATGCTGAATGAATTCGAATCTTGCTCTTCGCGCTTGTTTCGATAGAAATCGACACACTCCCCGTGTAGCGCTTGCTGCAGAAAACGTGTAGGTTGGATTCGGTGCAAATGTGATCAGAATTTGGAGAGAAACGCAAGCGATAGAAGAGTAAGTTTCGTCGGCAAGAGATATTCGATTGCTCGAAGCTTTGCGAAGGACATCGATGCACAGGGTCTACACGGGACTGGTGCGGGCGTGTGTTCAAATGAACTGCAATGTGTAGCGTTTGCGTCGTCGAGAAATTTTACGCGTGGGTCGATCCCTCGAGAGGGGACCCGGTGCATAATTTTTTTTTTTACGCAAACCTTCCTCTGTGCGTGCCGATTTCGGTTGCAAACGGACAAAAGACGTGGCCGCCAAACGCGAACATACATACACACACACACACACACACACACACACACACACACACACACAGACAATTTGAGCTTTATATATTATATATATATATATATATATATATATATATATATATATATATATATATATATATATATATATATATATATAACATTGAAATCTACATTCAACACAACTAAGCAAGTCTACTGTCTCCCAATCGCACATAACCACTGCCTGTCTGTCTGTCTGTCTGTAGACAGATGCTGACGGGCACACATAGAAAGATGTCTTCTATCCTTGTTCTCACTGACTGCAATGGTCGTCATATTTTTAGACACTCGAGAGAGAGGGATGGGTAATTGTTTATGTTTTTTGAAATTCGGAGATCAATAGTTGATTTAGTAAGAATAAGGATAGAAGCCATCTTTTCTATGTGTGCCTGTCTACACCTTGTCTCTCTTCGTCTGTCTGTCAGATAACTGTTTGCAATACAAATTTACTATGCAATACGAAAGTCGTGTCTGTCTGTTTGTCTGTCAAAGGTATTTGACTATAAAAGCATATTATAGGAAACGGCAACAACACCAACTAATGAATAGAGTTCTGAATGTCTTGTTCAATGTCGTCTCAGTCTTCTCTTCTTTTCTGTCAGGATGTCTGTCTTGTGTGTCTGTCTGTTTGCCAGAGTGTCTGTCTGTCTGCCATAGTGTCTGTCTATGTGTCTGTCAGTGTGTCTGTCTGTCTGTCTGTCAGTGTGCCTGTCTGTCTGTCAGTGTGTCTGTCTGTTTGTCAGGTCAGAGTGTCTGTCTGTCTGTGTGCTTTGTAACGTTGAATTTGTCCATGTCTCATGTTGTTCCTTTCCCGTACACAGATCCGTCCAATCTCGTCATCACCGTAGCCGTTTCGAGTGCATTAGTTGGTCTCCTGCTGTGTGTCGCTATTATTGCTTGCTGGCGTCGACTTCACCTCGAACAACGTAGAGCTTACCACAGGTCCGAAGAAGACGATGCAACCCAAGCCATTCTCCTCTCACTCACAGACAGCGGACCGGGTATCTCGGCCGACGACTACCCCGAAGACCCTACTCTGACTAGAGAGTTGGATGCTGTCCCTCCGGGTGTTGCTCTGCTCCACGCACCCGGTAGCTTCGCAGAAGCTCTCCAAGGCATTCCACCACCTCCCAATCCCTTCTTTGTAACTCCAGGGCAAGACACACAGTTCGGCAACAACAGGAATCAGGAAGAGAACGATCAAAACGAAGACAACTCGACTGCTGCTCGACACAGGCAGGACCTGCAGTCTCCCGAAGAGGAGTTTGCGCACTTGAAAGAAGGAATCACAGAAGACGAACTTCCGGTCGCGGACACAGACAATGATGTCCCACCGTTGGACATCTTCTGATCATCACTATTTAGTACGAAGTCACCACACACATTCGCTTTGTTGCTGTTGTGTATTATTATTAGCTACTTATACTTATTATGATCGGGTGTGTCTCGTGACATTTTTGTACCCTAAGCGCATGTATTGGTGTTTGCGCTCTGTATAGCCTCATAAATATGTAATAAAACAGTCTTAAGAATATTTGCATACAACATCCCACGCAGAGTGGAATAGAGAGAAATGTTTTTTGGTCGGACATCGTGCTCTAGCAAAGAGGCTAGACCCAACATTTTATTAAATGTAGGCTAATTATTGATATCAACATTTAGTTCAATTTATTTGTTTGATATCAATATTTATTTCAATTTATTTGTTGCATCGTATTCACTACTGTATCAATTTGCTATCAAAATCAACATAAAATTTGGTTTGTTTGCTGTTGTTCTGCTGCATTGTTATTGATCATGATGATGACGGGTGGTTGTCGTGAAGGTTACAATTCATTGCAACTAACATTTAAAGACCCTCCGCATGCCATAGCTTGTCCATCATATTTAACGTGACCAGTACACGTTGGTAATTAAATTTAGTTAAAGCAAGGCCGGTAAAGTAATGCCATGAACTGATCAAGAGATGAGCAAGCTAATCAAGAGCACGTCTTGGCTCTTCCACCGTTTGTCCTATTCGACTGCAGCTCGTGCAATAAACATGTTCGGTGCTGGGGCAATAAACATGATATTGCTCTGTCATTTTGTGCTCACGCATTTGGAGATCAACTCTTAGATCTTGCCTGCTGCTTCTGTCAGTTGTCTGGACTTTTGGCTCGCTCATTGATTCCCTATCATCCATGCAATAACTACTATGTCTAAACGGTCATGTAGGTATGTCCGATCAAAGCAAAATTGTGGTCGGTCATGAACACCAGTTGGTTGGTCAATGACATACACAAATCGGTAAATAGTCCAGCTCCTCATCTAAGGCTGGAGCAAAGTTCATTTAGCTCTCCCAGTCAAAGACTAGGTACTCAATGCAAGTGGATTCTCGTGACTGTCACTAACTGTGGCACCTCCAAACACGAATGTCCCATAACACCTGAACTACCATGCCCTACAGAAGCTCACATACACATTACAACAAATTTCTAGCCTCGTGTCCCAGAATAAGAGCCACATACATAATTAAGTAATACAATTTGTTTCCATATTATTAAAGTCACGTTTTGAGTTTAGTCTCACTGCCAAGGTACAAACATTTACATACTTACAGATGTAATAAAACTGTACACATAATGTCTGCCTGTGCGTTACCAACCGAGACCTAAATATATTAATAAATCATTACTTTTTATGGCTCAAATCAGATAAGTTTCTCGCAAGTTCTTACCGGCTTCAAACAGTGGACTCCGAGGCCCGGTACCCGCCGACATTTTCCGATACGATTTTATCGTTTCGTTTAGTTGTTTACGCTCTCGACCCTAAAGCACAATCGTTAGCTTCTTGCTCAAACGGGTAATCCATAAACATTCACTTTCTCGTTCTTGAGACGAGCAATAGCCTCAAGAATCTGACGCCGTGGTTCGGTGCTCGAGATCCCTAACTCTTTCAGGTCGCCATCTGAAAGTGTCAGGAAAGCCTCCATGTCGACCTGCAATGATACACACCTAGATGTTTACCAAACACACGTGGGTCGTCAAAATACCTACCTCTTGCTCTTCAAATATTGATGTATATTTTTCCAGTGACAGTCGTTTTAGTATCGAGCCTAACTCTTCTGAAAACAAATAGAATCGATAAATTTATATAATTATAAATAAATAAATAAAATAAATCAAAAATAAATTAAAATACAAAAAATACAAAAAAATTGAAAATAAAAAATTAAATTGAAAATAAAAATAAAATAGAAAAATAGAAAATAATAAAAATTCAAAAAATTAGAATAAAAATAAAAATTAAAAAATTAAAAAATAACAATAAAAAATACAAACTAGAAAATAATAAAACAATAAAAATAAAAAATACACAAAATAAAAATAGAAAGTAAAAATAAAATATAAAATAAAATTAAAAAACTAAAAAAAATAAATTAAAAAACTAATTATTCAAAAAACCTATTTTTCATTAAACATAAATTATAATAAATTTATAAATTAAAACTACAATTAGAATCATTGTCATGGGCATATATCATATTTCTTCGAATAGTGGCCGTGACCTCTATTTCTAACAAGGTTACAGAACTGTGGTCTCTAAACGAAGGTGGCTTGTATTGACAAGTACTGTGAGTGTCACACACGACTGCTGCGTTCCAATTACTTTAGGTAAAAAGATTGTGATGTAGGAGATGAGCATGATTAAGTACATACTCATCCCTACATACCCATCATATTCTCAATTTTTTTACTTTTTAAAGAAATCTGGATAGCACGTGTTTGGATACCTTTGTATGGGTGGCCATTTTAAAATCGTCGCATCAGAGTGCGGTATCGGAACAACATTGATTGCATCAATAAACAAATTCGATCTTTACACTCGATTAGCTACATACAGCTGGCGGATGTACCAAACAACACTGATTGTATCAATAAACAACTCCCACGCATCTCTACAGTCAAAGCATACAGTACACGCTCACGGACAGCACCCGTTGAACACAGTCTTACATTTCAACGTTCAACTACACGCAACTGTAAGCACACTGTAGAAGTGGCACGGCAGCTAATTATAAGGTCCCAAACAGTAGCTTCCACCAGCTAATAATAGGTATATAATTACATGTAGGCCAGCTATCATGTACACACGTGACCGGAACAACAATGCGTTGTGGAAGCTCGTATAGAATTGCGTAACAGCAGTTGACTTGATACTGGGTGGACTTTGCACAGTTCTAGCTGTTGTGTCAGTGCAATTCCTCGAACAAGAGCGAATCGTTTGGTATGACTCTCGTCGTTGTAGCTGCTTCGAGTGAGGCGCTAGTCTGGCTGACAAAAGGGAATAAATCACATTTTTTACTTGCAGATATATACGGCTTCTGAGACGTCTAGTGTTAGCGTTAGTAGTCTGGCTACCATTCGGACCGTTCACAGTCGAGCGCTATGTGGCTCTGAGATTGTTTACTGAGTTATAAGAAATCTGGATGGCAAGTGTTTGGATACTTTTGTACGAGGGGCCATTTTAAAATCGTCGCATCCCTACATAGAGAGTGCGGTAGTCTGATGAGATTGACACGGAAGCCTCAAAAGCATGTGATATGGGTATGGCCAGTAACTTTGCAGACTAGTGCAGCGTCAATTCAAGGGCGGCCTCTATTCTCAACAAGTCTCTTCACCTGTGGCTTCTAAACGAGGAAGGCTTCTATTGGAGGGCGGCCACTATTCGAAGAACTACGGTGCATTAGCTGCTAAGAACTCATGAATACACAAACTTCAAATATAAAACAACAACCGAAAGAAACTAAAAGCACGCACAGACGTTACATTACATTACCTTCTTCTTTCTTTGACGTTGCACTCGATGAGGAACTATATCTCTTTGCAAAGCCACCCGGCACGTGAGCGACCTGCTGCTGAGCCACGAGTGTTGACTCCGTGTCGGAACTGTAGACCGAATTAGCCAACGGAACACGCGAACCTCGAACGAGTCGCTGCTGAGCAGACGACGACGCAACCAACGTAGAACTCATCGACGATCCCGGGGAGTGATTAGAAGCCAAAGCCGAAAGAAAGCGAGCGTGGGAAACTGGATATGGACCACTGACCGACGATCGAGAGGCAATTCTCGGTCCCATAAAGACAGCATCGTGAAACCGTGATGTAGCAGGCGAGGTCACACTCTCAACCGTAAGAGTAGAACTATCGGCCCCACTGTTTCCACTGTTATTGGGATCACTGAAATTGCCGTGAGCTTGTAATAGCCCGAAGCCGGAAGACGCGTGTGTCACCGGAGTTTGTGTAGACGAGATGATCGAGCTTGTATTCGACGAACTACGTGGATATCTGGACGGTCGAACCATGCCCTTTAACTACAGAACAATCCAAAGGAAACAAACGTCATTACTCTCGTAACACAACACAGTATCTGCACACAATGAGACAGACCGATTTCACAACACACAAACAACAGGCCGACAAACAATAATAGACCAAAATATAAACAAGAAAAAATAATGAAATACAGATAGAGAATATATGTTACCATGGCAACACAGTAGAGTGTGAGCTACTATTACCCGTTTGTACTCTCCCTCGGATGTTATTGAACGTCGCGACGGACGTTGTAGCTTGATCTTCAAGCTGTTGTCGCCGTGTCCGCTTGCCGATATCTCAAACGCCGGTGCTGGCAAAAACGGAGGAATGATCGGCGCGAGAACGTCCTCCGGAAGTTGTTTTGCAGTTGGTATGTGCCGAGCCTGCAGCAAAACGAAAAAAAGTTTGTAGCATATCTAAAGATACGAACCAACTAGATTATTGTGGCATCAAGTCTTATCATAGTTTAATAATACGAGAAATCTCTTTCAGTAAGGCAACGTCCTACTATAGTATTTTGCATTCAATTATCCGAATCAGGCATTCAATTATCCGACTCAGGAATTCAATTATCCGACTCAGGGATTCAATTATCCGATGTTCTGTCATAGAAGTACCAAATATATAGAAACAATTATTTCAGTCTGATACGTAAAGTCAAAACCGAGCACACTTCTTTCATGATGTCTTTCAGTGATGCTCACTCACGTTTCAGCTGAAAAATAAATGATTGATTCAACCAAGGTGGGAAGGCAAAGTAGTGAAATTCAAACTCTTGATTATAGCTATAAACACCCGCAACGACGCATGACATTGACTGTTGCATGGCATTACACTGGACGCGCGGTCTACAAAGTATACAAATTACACCACGATTGACAAAGCAAGGCATTGTACGCTTCCTAGATATGTAGATTTAGTTCCCTCACAACAGCTTAGTTAGACCTCTGCGGAAACGTGGGACACCAAGATAAGTGCAAAGAAAATTATCGTGCAACACACGCTAAAACTTCAAGCTAAAGTCAAGATTAATTACAAATTATTGCGTCTAGACAGCTGATGAATGATGATATTTGAGCAGCTGCCCAACTGCAGACTATGTAAGTTATTTAGGTTTTCATGTTATTGCACAGCAGTAAGCAACAGATAATTGATTGCCTAAATCGGATAATTGAACACCAAGTTCGGATAATTGAAAGCAAAATACTATAGTAGTAGACACTATTTTTCTGCGAACCATAAGTCGTTACCAGGGTTCTCCCTACAGTGTGGTTGTGTGGTGCTAAGCCTCGTTGAGCAACTCTAGCCACATGACCGAGCCTCTTTGCTTGTGTTCTACCCAGGGTATTTATGTACATTGTACTTACTGTACATATACAGAAAACAGACGGCATTACTGTGCGCGTGTGCAACTGAACGCAGAAGATGTCTCAGGCTGTAATGACTTCGTTCTTTTCCGTCTTGAGACGGAAGGCTTTTAGGTAATAGACAGTTAGACCCATAGTTTCTAATACTACTGTAAAGGTCTGGGTATCAGAGTGCACTGCAGTAAGGGGTGTGTCTTGCAACTAAACTCCGTCACGTTATTCTGAAATCCTGGGAAGAACCCTGGTGTTAAACTACAGTATGACACACTATGTGTAGATTACACTTGCCAATACAAAACATGCACTGTTTCAATACACTCGGCTTGACGAAACTTCGATTCATACGATTGTAAACATTATTGGATAGTCAACGGTTTTGAAAATTTCGTTCACTTTGGACGTTGTTTCTTTAGCAGCAACATGCAGTATACATTCTATTGTTAAACACAAATAGTTTCTTAGACTTCTTTTTGTGCCCTCGATCATCCAGTATTCTCAAAGAACAGCTGTGAATGTGATTATCACGGATTAATGAAGTTGCTGGCTTTTACATCAGTTTCAATATTCAATTTTGCATCAATTTCACAAGTGTGCAAAACACACGCTTTTCTAAAGCTCCTCCCCTCCCCAAAGAGTATACAATATTGTTGTTGCACAATTCAATACCTTGACCATGGTTCCATCTTAGTCTCGCGCAGCCAGACCCCTTTTTGCCGCATCATACTTCCGGGCAAAATGGGGTCTGGTGAACAGCCTTTGATGTCACTGTGTGCCGCGTAGCCAGAAATCGGCTATCTAAAGATCGGATTTGGCTTCTTAAATGCTTCACTAATGACCAGACTGGTATGCAAGCAGTGCAATCCTATCTCAATTAGCTTCTCTTGTTTCGTAGAGAACAACTCGAAGAATACAGCTGGAGTCGTTACTGTTTGTAAAATCTGCATGTCTACAGCAACAATTAAACATGGCCGTCGTACGTCTAGCGTCGTGCGCTTGTGTCACAACGGAAACTGAATGCAAACGCACTGAATGGAAGCGGACGTACTTGATGTTGCTTGCTGTTTTGACATCTAGAGTGACCGCGAACAGTCCAGAGTAAGCAATATCTGGTCCTGGAATTGAAGGAGTTGGCGCTGACGTCATAAAAAACAAGATTAGTCATGTGTTTTGTGCATTGCTTTACATCGAGTACATTCGCCTTCAGTCTCCGTTGTGACACAAGCGCACAACGCTACGTACAACATCGATCACGACAGATTGCCTAAGAGATAGAAGCCTGTTGACGTCAATGTTCGCAGTCGACCACGTTTAATTGTTGCTGTAGACATGCAGATTTCACAAACAGCAACGACTCTAGCTGTAGTCTTCGAGTTGTTCTCTCCAAAACAAGAGAAGCTAATGAGACAGGAATGCACTGCTTGCATACCAGTCTGGTCTTTAGTAAAGCGTTTAAGAAACCAAATCTGGTCGTTACATAGCCGATTTCTGGCTACGCGGCACACAGCGACATCAAAGGCTGTTCACCAGACCCCATTTTGCCCGTAAGTATGACGTGGCGGAAAGGGGTCTGGCTACTTGAGACTAGGTTCCATCTATTTAGAAGGTTGACACTTCCGTATTGATACAGTTCTTCCTCCATTCCAGTTGACCTGCTCAAATGATGTCAGTTTGAGGTTTCCGGTCATTCAAGTGGACAAAGACAAAACATTGAGAAAGTCGTGGTAGAGACAGCTGGGATATTTATGGACGGCTGCTGATGTTCTAGGAATAAACCAGAATAGGGTGCCGTGGTCGTACATGTTTGCAAATCCTGTTCATACGGGCGACTAGCATGGAAACAATGCATGATGCTATTCTGGCCATGGAAACAGTAAAATTAGGATGAGCCATTTGTTACTGATCAACAATTTATAAAGCGTAAAGAGGCCATAACCCACTCCCCTTGCGTGCGCTTTGTATGCTTGTAAAATTTTCGATAATTTTGAACGACCTCTAAGTACGGTAGTAATGAATGCACCATACCAAGCCTTTGTAGCGTCTGCCGTCTCTTGAATCAAGCTCGGTACCTGCACAAACACATACATATCGATCACTATTACCATACACTGTAGTGTACATACACAAAGACTTTAAATTAGAGTTACTGAGTAACATTCCTAATTCCGGTGACCCCATGCCAACTAGTTCATTCTAGCCATACTTTTTCTATGCTGTCTAGAACGTCAAACTACCACCTGGAGAAGTGCCTACACAAAGTGTTTAGTTCATAAGCTTATCACTTGTGTAAGACTTTCAAGTAAAGCTTATGTCCATCTGATCACTGTTTCATCTCGCATCACAAAATCAAATATCGATATAAATTAATCAAATAAGCAAACACAAAATCTCGATTATTACTGACTATCACGTCACACACGACAGACAACACATGGAAAATGTCCTATACCGGAATGCTTTCTCGTATAAGAAGCAGATGCACTCCGTCCATCTGAGTCAGCCTCGCTGCCACTCGAATTAGCAAAATCTTTCTCACTCTTCCTTGAGTGCGATCCGCCACTAACTTTTCTCTCATGTCCACTCGATTTGCTGCTCTTGCGACTAGACTGACTAAAGCTGCTACTCGATACTCGAGCTCCTGAAACGGCCACTCCATCCAATTGACCAGCATAAGCCACTGCTGCACTAGTGTTGATATGCTTCGACGACGGTGGATTCCGACCAAGTTTGAGTTTACGAAAACGACTCGACATTCGCGACCACCAATGCTAGTACACAACATCACAACAATCAACACTTGGTCAGTCAATATCAAAGCGAAAGCTCCAACTTGAAATCGTGTTTGAGACCCTTTATCATCGCCATTCCTACGACACGACTAAGTACATAATGGAGCAATAACGATAAACTACAAGTTACTAACACAAGCAATGTGCCATCGTCCGAGCTGTCAAGAACTGTGATGTGCTGCTTGGGTACCGATCGTTGCCGCTTTCTATGTGCAATGCGATTCGGGTGCTGTGGACTACGATTACCAATACCTGCACAGTCAAAAACATAACGAAATACACCAAGACGGGTGTAAACAGACAGGTAAAGTGAGAGCAGTGTTGGGCAATATCAGAAAAAATTCTCCCACAATATTTTTTGTCAGTCAGTCAACGATATCACAATACATTGTCTATTTGCAACACGAAACTTGCAACTCAGTATCCTCACAATAAGTCTATTAGTCTTGCAAAGATGCTCATCATCTGACATACTAACTCTTACCTACAGTTGGGCTAAACTTAAAGGTTTCTGGAGAAAAACACTGACATGTATACCATATCTGGTTTCAGTCAGTTACAGTATGTCTAGAAGTGACAACGTTCCCTGATGTGCTGAACAGTTGCTCTGAAGCTGCACTAATGGCACAAATGGCTACATGTTTTGTAGCCAATTTCGACAGCAGTGGAAACTTGGTTGGCTGGACCATCGACCGACCTTTCTATTGAGGGCACTTTTCCTTCCTTGATCTTGCAGTAGTCATGCAGCCGAATGGTGCTAACGTAAATGGTCTATCATGTTGCCAGACTGGTGATGTCACATTCGCTTTTGCAACGAGATCTGAGGACAGGATACTGGCGCTGATTCAGGGCAGCTGTGTAGTTAACGTACTGTGGACTGGGCTGTTTGCAGGTCAGTGGGTTTTTCAAACATTTTAAATTTCAATTTTATATTTTATTTTACTTTTCTCTTTTTGTTTAAATTTGCAATAAATTTGCATTAAATTTTAATTTTTTTTAAAAATCAATTTTTTATTAATATTTTGAATTTATAAATATTGACGTTTGCATGTCCTTCACAACGTTCACATGTGAAACATGTGCGAGACCCTCAGACACCCATACAAAGTTGGCACAATATCTCATGTTGCATTTGAGAAACCGAGTCGGCGACTGAGACCTTGAAACATCATCAAAAGGCGATTTATCGTTATATTGTCCAACATTGAGCGAAAGACAGAAACGATACGTAGGGAAACAAGCAAGTAAATTAACACCACTGAGCATACATAAGGTATGTTATACTTATTCGTGACACTCAAGTGCATACACTTACTATTACTTGGTACTTTCATGCTCACAGCTGCCAAAATTCGTACGACCTCGGTATCACCTGCACCACAAAGCTTAATGTTCAAACACGATTATTGACCATAAAAGAAATGTCTGCCGATCAAACATTATTGTTGTTATTATTATTGTCACACACAGAAATCTAGTGCAAGTACAAACAAACAAACAAACAAACAAACAAACACATAACTACATTATGCTTAGATCTTGAGTTACTTCAGTGATATACACAATAAATACAGGTTATCTTATAAAAGTAGAGTAGAAACTTAGGTGGCTAACCGATAATAGATGCCAGATCGAATGCAGTGTGTCCCTCCTTTGCTTGAATGAAAACATCGGCTCTGTGATTTATGAGTAGACGTGCCACTAATTTTCTCCTAAGTCAGACGACAAATAAGTAACAAGTAGACCAATGAGAAACACAGATAAACAGATAAACAATCAACTGACAGACAGACAATGAACAGACAAACATAGACAAACAGATAGACAAACAATAGACAAACAGATAGACAAACAGATAGACAAACAAATAGACAAAAATAGAGACAGACAGATAGATAAACAATAGACAGACAGATAATACACAGACAATAGACAAACAGATAGACAGACAAATAGACAGACAGATAGACAAACAGATAGACAAACAATAGACAGACAGACAGATAGACAGACAGAGAGACAGAAAGATAGATAAACAATAGACAGACAACAGATAGACAGACAAATCGACAGACAGATAAACAAAAAGATAGACAAACAATAGACAAACTGACAGTTACACAGACAGATAGACAGACAGCTAGACAGCCAGATAGACAGACAGATAGACAAACAGACAGACAGACAGATAGACAAACAAATAGACAAACAATAGACAAGCAAGCATACAGACAGAGAAGCAGAAAAATTTCAATACCCATAGTATACAGCTTGCATTAGAGCAGTCCAACCACTGATAGCATCTTGAGCGTTGATGTTGGCTCCAGCTTCAATCAACATCTCTGTGATCTCCACGTGACCTTTCATCGCTGAGAACATCAAGGGCGTGGCTCCGTCATCGTCCACAAGATTCGCCTGATCCGGATCGGCACCGAGTATCTCTCTCATTCGTTTCACGTGACCCCCTTTACTGGCCTCAAATATATCAATGTGGACTGCTCTCACTGCTGTTAACAAACAATAAAGAGCAATAAATAGTACTTTGTTAAATTACTAGTGTGTGTGTGTGTGTGTGTGTGTGTGTGTGTGTGTGTGTGTGTGTGTGTGTGTGTGTGTGTGTGTGTGTGTGTGTGTGTGTGCGTGTGTGTGTGTTGTGTGTGTGTTGTGTGTGTATTGTGTGCATGTGTGTGTATTGTGTGCATGTGTGTGTGTTGTGTGTGTGTGTGTGTGTGTGTGTGTGTGTGTGTGTGTGTGTGTGTGTGTGTGTGTGTGTGTGTGTGTGTGTGTGTGTGTGTGTGTGTGTGTGTGTGTGTGTGTATGCTTGCATGTGGTGAGGTGCTGTAGCTCAATTGGTTAGAGAGTGCAATTGGAGAATGAAAACATCTGGGAACCTTGCAAGGTTGCAGGTTCAAGTCACAGTGATGGCAAGCTATGGCATAATTTCCTTAAGCAAGAAACTTACACACAATTGCTTTTCCCGACTCAGGAGTATAAATGAGTGCCTGGTCATTGACTGGGGTAGACATGACTGCTGGCTTGGCAGTAACATCATGCAGCAGACGGGTACTCGTGGGCCTTGGTGCCCAGTCCCAGAGCTGCGCCATTGTCAATGCCTCTGGGTGACTCCGGCCAAGCTCCAGGTGGATTGTAGCACTGGCCCTAAGCCTCCACATAGTGCATGGAGACCCTGTCTCTAGAGGCAGGGGGACCTATCTCCACAACTGACCTGAAGGTTGACGTCATTCACGAATGATGTGGAGGTCTTGACATTCGTCCATTTGTGTGTGCGTGCGTGCGTGTGTGTGTGTGTGTGTGTGTGTGTGTGTGTGTGTGTGTGTGTGTGTGTGTGTGTGTGTGTGCAGTTCGAGCAGTAGCAGCATAATAAATGTAGCAGCTAACATGTGCATATTACCATAACACTGACTATTGGTAATCAAGTCTACACGCAGTAACACAGATATCTTAACATAGACCCACTCGACTCCAGTCAGCCGTGTACATAAAGCACAGTCCAGTTTAATCAATTAAGCCTTAACAGGCCAGAGTTGGAACATGTCTATTGGGAGAGCTATAGTGTAGATACATTCCAGCAATAAGCATAAAAGACTATACCAGGTAGCTAAACTTCAAAGAGTTAGTCCAGACAGTTTCCTGAAAATCACTGGTGGAGTGCACTTTTGTAGTCGAACCAACAGTCGTTTTCTCCAGAAGTCTGTCTGTTTGTGTGATTGTCTGTCTGTGTGTCTGTCTGTAAACACGATATCTCTTAAATGCTTAACATATCGATATATATAGTTTTAAGAATGCAAATATCTTACCAAAATCTGAGACAAGTTCAAAAATGGACACTCAGGGTTAAGTTATTAAGAGCAAGGTGACCAAATTGCGGGTTGTTAATTCTATCCCATCCTAGATGTCTTCTAGTTACTTTTCATAGTTAAATAATCACTAACTCACGTTGTTTCCGTTTTGCAAGAGTCCTGGTCTCCAAATAGCGCTCCACCTCTCCATTTCCCTGTGACACAGCAATATCCAACGCGGTGAGCTTCACACAAGTGACCATCTCGGTGTCGGCCCCTCCAACATCGATGAGTGTCTGACACACCACAAGATCATTCATCAGCGCGGCCAACATCAGAGCCGTCCATCCGGTTCCAGTCATGGCCACATTCACGCTCGCTCCTCGCTCGAGCAAAAGCCTCACCAAATCGTCGTGACCCTGCTGCGCGGCGAGCATCAGCGGAGTGGCTGTATCCGCGTTGTGGCTCGAATACTCGTTCACGTCGGCTCCGGCATCGAGCAAAAGAGTCGCAATAGCCACGTGACCGTTCCTACACGCCGCAGAGAGAGCAGACGCACCAAACACGTTCCTCAAATTCGGATTCGCTCTGTTCTGAACGAGCAGTCCAACAATAGGCAGATGACCGTAGAACGCCGACTGCATCAGAGCCGTCCATCCGTAGAGACTCTGCTGGTCGACCGACGCGTTTCGCTTGAGTAGAAGTCGCACGACGTGCTCGTGGCCGGCCGCTGCCGCCACGATGAGAGGCGTCAGACCCTCTCCGTCGCTCGAGTCGACATGAACACCCGTCGCCTGGTCGAGACACGCGCTCACGTTACCCGAATGGCCGTGCTCGGCAGCGTTCAGCAGTTGACGCAGCGATTCCATTGTCTCCTGCCTTGAGAAACGGTTGCTGCGTCTTTCCTCGGTGATCGATGGAGCAGCGATCCCCAATGGGGTTGGAATCTGTATTTTGGGTACACGTAGACGCTTTTTACCACAATTTCTTCCTGTGCGCTGTTGTCCTGTTGGCACGTGACTGTAGATAAACACGTGAGCTTTTTTAGGTAGCTTAGCCTATTGAATTCAGTGTAGACGACACGAACTGTGCGGTCACAAAATATTTTGCGAATAACGAGAGTTGCGGATGTCTTGATTTTGCTGATTGGACACAGGACGTGAACTCTGACTATGACGGTATCTAGGGAAGGTGAAGTAGAGCAGAGCGGCTGCAAGAGTCTTTTCATAGAATTACTACAGATGCACAGTAACCCCAGCGGAGTTAAAAAATAGAAAAAAAACACTTGCAGATGCCTTTCTCCAAAGTCTTTAATTTCATAATTATGGAATACAATATTAGTGAAAATTACTGGAGACAAGTTGAGTTTATTACTACGTTATTTTTTAGGAAGAGAGGATCCTATTTTAGTATATTGTGGTATCTTAATAACTATAGATATTAATTACCGGCAGTTAGCAGTCATTCTAGACAAGAATTAGGGAGTTGTGTTTATTCACTTTGTGTGTCGTCTTCGCATTTATTGGGCAATTGTCTGTGATCTCCTCACTACAAGGAAGGATGCACTTGCAACAAACGTGATATGTGAGTATACAATGTCATGTACAGTAGTACCTGAACATGAAGCAAGAAGAAAATCAAGCTTAGGGAAGTTATATTGCAATATATATTCAATCACACGTTACTTATATACAGTATGTCTCCATAGTATTAGATAACTATGTCCACACAGTCAGTCCTCTATTGTGATTCACGATGGTGGTGTGACTAGAAGTAGAAGTAACTGCAATGCTTGTTTGCAGAGTTGACAGACTGTAAATACGACAAAACTCATGTATACAAACAAGTGTACCACGAGTGTAACAAATCAAAACTACCAATCAACAACAAAAACTAGAACACACACTCTCTCTTTCAGGTCAAAGAAACTTGATATAAATATGAGTTACATTCATTTGTGTAGTCTAACTGACAAAGTTCCATTTCTTAATAACATAACCAGACAGTAACAGGCAACTGGTGTAATCGCTTCGATATATATTCTCAGAATTATTAAATTCTCTGTCATCTCTCCTCACAATAACAAACAGTACAAATGCATACAAGCATACCTTATCAGAAGGTCACTCATACTTCAAAAACAAGAAAACAGAACAATGTCATGTCATTGGTACCCATTAGCCTGATCGCTGATGTTGTTGTATGTCACTAAGCCACCTGGTCATCCAGTATGGTAAGAGCCATGCACCTGGATCGTATTCTATGCTAGATCCGCCATCGTCTAATTGAAATGGATTGGCATTCCAGCGATACTGACAACGCTCATTGGCTGGAAGGATTTTGTCCGACTGTGTGTTGTAATTTCTGTTTCTACAAAAAACAAAATGTAGCAAGCATTGTGTGTGTGTGTGTGTGTGTGTGTGTGTGTGTGTGTGTGTGTGTGTGTGTGTGTGTGTGTGTGTGTGTGTGTGTGTGTGTGTGTGTACATGTACATGTGTGTGTGCATGCATGTGTGTGCTTACACTCACTTTGATTGTACATTACAACCTCACCTGTCTGGTTCACGATTAAACGAGATATCCAATCGATGAGAATTCTCGACTCGCCACTGGATCAGCTCAAGAGGCCAGTCTCTAAGATTCCTAACAATTCGTTCCATACTTTGCCGATCACTCAACCCTAAAACACAACATTTCCAGTCTGTGCATGCACATACACCTGCATGCCTACACATCACCATACCTGTTGAATACAAGTATATGGCTGTCCACAGACTACTGCCTTCATTGACCACCACCTTCCATGCTCTCTCCAAGCTAATTTTTGCATCCCGAGAAATTTCCAATACACGCCAGTTAGACAAAATGTCTTCCATTTCTAGATGCTATACACCACAAACGCGACAAAAAATCAGTACTTCGGAAACAAAAATTCAGTAAAAATTCAGCGGTAACCTTCAGACTGTAAAAATATGTAAAATACGGCAGGAATGCAAGCTCGTCATCGCTGTAGTTGTCATCAAGAGGAAATGTTACTTTCTGATTTATCATATTTCGACCGTATTCTGTCGGTACTCCACGATACATTCCGTTATACAACATTTGCCACGCATTCACAAAAGTCACATTGCCGGTCATTCGGTATGCCGACAGAAGATACGACAATATCTGTAGCGAATTGAGACCACGTTCGTCAGCCCAATGAGACTCGGTATTCAGCTCAATGGGCGACCAGACACCCCAGTGTGTGTGCTTCCCGGACTTGTCGATCAATTGAAATCCATTCGTTACAATGTAGCCTGCACAAAGGTACAAAATGGAATCAACATATGACAGACGTAGTAAATTTCTCCAACACGAGGAAGCTACGTTCGACAACGGTTTCAGATATCTGTTGTGTGTTATCAGTGTGGCTATAGCCGGGTGGCAATGTTAACTCAATCTTGACCTTAAGTGTTATACCACTGAAGTACAACACTGTTCACTTATGACAGTCACTATAGGGATACCACAACTCACGTATCCATGAGACCACCGGGTCTGACTGAGCACTGAGTGATGCTGTTGGTTTCCGTAATCTCGCAGTCTTCACTCCTTCAGACTGCGACGAGACTCATCAGAAACCGAGGACAAGATATAGTAAACACTACCACAGATCCCGGCACCAAGCACACTCAGACCTTTTACTTCCACATCATCAACCAGAACTATACGACAAACAGACAGAAAAACACGGAGACAAACAAGCAAGCAAACAAACAGAGACAGACAGACAAAGATACACAGACAGACAGACAAACAAACTGACAAAGTGAATTACACAAAAACAGAAAAAAGATACATTATAGTGCAGTGATCCTTGAATTAATACAACTTACCGACAATTGCATTGACGAGAGACTGAGCATCACGACTTTCAGTGTTAGAATCGTTTTGAAGAAGATCGTAAACGAGTGGTAAGACAAACATGTGACCGACAACCTGCAGACCACATTACTACCAATGTACTATACCTACATACCAATATAACACAACCAAGTGGCATTACTGTAGTCACTCACCTCATCGGAGCTCGTGTCTGCTTTCCATTTCCATCCACGTTTGGTCGTCGAGTTGTACCAAATGCCACCCGATACCACAACATTGTCTCTCACTACCGACCGTGCCATCAGTCCACAAATGCCCGTCACCTGCCACAAACGACCAAAGTAACAAAGTCTGGAAATTCAGAAACAAAACACGACCGACTTCATTAAGAAACCGCATGCCAGCAAATTGTCTGATAATCTTTTTGTGAGCATCTAGAGAACGAGTTATGTGATATCGGAACAGCTCAGATGCAAGCACTATGGATGTCCACAGGCCATCATTGTCAGTCGTGTGAGGAACGCATGAATTAGACACGAAATTCGTCACACTGCAGTCAGCCACCAATCCTAATATAATGCAGACACAATCAACAACTAAACACGGTAGGTAATACACGTTTGTAGCACATGATTTAGACTGACAAGCTAGAGTCAGGAAATTGAAATAAACGACATGTTGAAAAGTAACCCGACATGCCCGGTAAACACAGCAATCTGTCTCTCACATACACTCACCAGGCTCACGAGTGTGTCTGTCAATCATTGCCTCGTAGTGCTCTGCCTTTTCACTCAAAGTCCAGACCTCGGGCCTGAATGCTGTCAGCCCCCCACTCACTGCCATAACAGTAACATTCTCTCCCAACCAGCCCATAGCAGTTACAGAATCTCCTGAATGCCAACGAGGCCCATAATAGTAAGAAAATGTCCATGAAACGATGTCCATCACTGCTGCCCCCTTCGTCGTACCTAACCATAAACGATCAGTAAGAATCCCACCATCAGTTTCATCACCAGGAACAAACAGGATGGATGTAATGTTTCCATATGGGAGTCCCTGGCGAGGGCCAATACGATCAAACGTGTAGTCAAGATTCAAAAGACTTAATGAGATATTGTTGCCTATCCAGAGTCGTCCGTATAGATCGAATGTCATTGCTGAGACGGGACCATCAACTACACCTCCAACGCCTGCTCCCCATCTTGATACCCACTCTTGCCACCACTTGTGGCCATCGTAGAAAGCTAGATGGTCACCACCTCCAACAGCAAGTACTCCAAATTCCATCTCATTTCTACCGTTTCCGTCTTGTCCTACAGGTACCAGCGGCGCCCCATTATTACAACTAAAAAATTGCTCATGTTGTAATGAGGCCGACCTCCAAGTTAGTGAAGTGACAAGTTGTGATCTGACATATTCAACTGACTCTAGCATCACATTAATCGTCCACAATCCATGTGACGACCCCACCCATAAACGTTTATCAGAATAAGAAATAACAACTGCCTTTATGTTTCCAAACGTCTCCGACGGTGGCTCAAACGCATTCTTGACACGACAAGATGCTGCATCTCGACAATCGATGACGTACACGTGACCAGGAGTTGCCACACAAGCAAGAGAGCCATCCGTATCAGAGACTATTCGAGTTCCTTCAACGGTCAAAGAGTTGACCACATCAAATGGCAGTATCTCATTTAAGTCGAGAAACTGCAAGAGATTCTGACCAAATGATGAACTTCCAGTAGGCAATTTCTGCCATACAAAATAGATGTGACGATTGCAATACAGCCACACACCAGACACACTATTGAAATAGCCTCGAATCACTTGAGTGATATTTTGCTGAACTGCTTCTGGAAGTGGCGGCCACCCGCCGAAGGAAATGCCGGCGAAATTCCAACGTTCTGGAACGACCTCCACATACGGGTCTTCAAAATTCTATTAAAGAAATCCTAGAGGTTACCTAATTAAAAACGTGATGGTCACTTAGAAAGAAAGAGTATCTACCAAAGAATCAGTTGCAAGTAAAGTGAAGGAAAACAGCAGTGTGACTGCACCGAATCCAGGAAAGAGACGCATTTCGCATCACGTGATACCAAAATTGTCCCGTATTAAAAACACATTATTTAATTTTAATTAATTAAAGGCAAAGCATTGTACCGTGACAAGGGACTGCAGTCCAGCATATCACAATCCTCTTCCTGCCTTCATATAACCAAACAATATTAACACTGTGTCTAGTACTTACCACCAGCATGAACCTAATGGCTCTGTAATAGCTGCATAGTATTAGCCAGCCAAATACAGTATGATCAATCCACATGCCGATGGAACAACAAAGAGAAGCTCACAACATACCCAAATCATATACTTTAGGGAGTCCCACACAGCAACAATTAAAATTAATCATCTCATTTGACTGACGCGCCTACATTGTACACATTTGCAGTTCAGAAGCCAGTCCTCACATCTGCAGTATACTACAATTCTCTCAAACACACTTCAGTAACCCTGCAAGTATCCGGGTATTTTCATAGTCATAAACACGCGACACATGAAGAACGAGATGACTATGGTAGAGAACGCAAAGCAAAACTGAAGAATACGATTGAGCCTCGGGATATTTGGCATGTTAGATCGCTCCAGTACGACAAATCCAAATCCTCCCAAACAGAACAAAAAGCTTGAAGCCAAGCCCTCCATAATGTATTGACCGTTGATACGATAGGGCATGAACGCTTGAGGTTTCTGGTGTCCTTGATCGTCTGTCACAGAGCCCACGCTCGGAGGCTCGACAATCACGTCGTAGATGATGCCACCGGTGACGAGAAAGTACGACAGCATGACGAATCCGAACACGACCATAGCTGGAGGTTGTTTAAACCAGCCTGGGCGTCGAAGCTTGAGATTGGGTACCTCGAGTATGGAGTACGGAACCGAGTACAAAGCCTGCATCTTCAAGGTCTGATGGTTTAGATCCACACTCCCGTACTGTTACAGACACAAGGCCTAGCGTGCGCTAATCAAAGTAATTGGTTGAAATCAATTAACACAATATGGCGGCTTTACGCTTCGTGTTTACAAAGTCGTTGATGAGAGTAGGATGGCTGGCTACATCGAGAGTGATGCCAGGTATTGTACCTAAGTTATTTATAACTTAGCATTACATGTTGTAAAACGGGCTCCTCATGGGGATACTGATCTCTGTAGTACTTGGTGGTGTCGCCGACGTTAATTCGAGAAGGTTTGTGCCCTCGTCAGTATCTCAGGTGAAATTTACGTCTACCACTTCTGCAACTGAGGGTATTCGAGCTACTTAGTAAGTCACTAAGAATGGTGATGTCTCACATTCTGCGAATGCAACAGGCCGAGACACAGGAGAGACACCGACGGACGAGAGAGCGAAAGTGAGAGACGACTTGGCTGCCCACGGAAGCTACGTAAGCGAGTTGATGCCGAAATACGTCGAGCACGTTCGTCTGACGCATCAGAATGAACTAGAGCTTCTCATCCATCCGGACGGTGTCATTCCTGTGCTCACGTTCCTCAGAGACCACACCAACGCCATGTTTCAGTCAGTCATGGATATAACCGCCGTCGATGTGCCAAAAAAGCCATACAGATTTGAAGTAAATTATTGACTCTGTTAACAGATTTTTTCTTGTTTAATTAAACACACCTGTGGTGGGTCTTGCATTGCAGATTGTATACAACCTGTTGTCTGTTCAATACAATGCCCGGATTAGGGTCAAGACGTACACAGATGAGTTGACCCCTGTTGAATCCGCGACATCTGTTTTTCGGGCTGCTGACTGGCTCGAGCGTGAGATATGGGATATGTACGGAATATTCTTTTCCAATCATCCCGATCTCAGACGGATTCTAACTGACTATGGCTTCGAAGGTCATCCTTTGCGGAAGGACTTTCCACTAAGTGGCTATACAGAGGTCATATTGCAGTGTTAATATTATTTGTTGTAGCCTGATCGAGTCGATGTTATAGGTCCGATATGATGATGAGTTGAAGCGTGTCGTCTCTGAACCAATCGAGTTGACACAAGAGTTTCGTAAATTTGAATTGAAAAGTCCATGGGAACAGTTTCCTGCCCATAGACGGTCTACTGACCCAGAACAAGATACGGCTACAGACACAGACAAACCGTCTAGTTAATTCAACTACTGTAGTAGTCAAATATTAATATATGGGTAGTGGATAGTCTCTTTGCTGTACAGTACAGGAACATTGGATGTGATTGCAAACAGCCTTGTCATATTATGTACCAGGAAATGTTTGTTGTCAGTTGGTTTGGTCACACACAGACTGGAACTTAGCACATGCAGAGCACCTGAGACTACATGTTACCTCATCCCCAGACTCTCTCACGCTAGTCTTTGTCCGGTGCCCATATGATAATTCCAAGCGCCCAACAAGACTAGCACGAGAGTCTGGGGATGAGGCATACTGTACCTGAGACAATGATGTTTGATGTGGAGCTCCAAGACAAATACATATAAATAATTGATTTAAAGGCACTGCATGCACTACATAACTGTAGAAGGCACGGTTACCTCAAATATCAACTCTTAGTATTATACCTTGAAGTGACAACAGTTCTCAGAAATCTTGGTCTATTATGCCTGCATTACATATTGATAAATTTAGACACATTTGACAACCACTAAATCAATTTTTGTGCTCAACTTCATAATTGACCACATCAGTTACATGTGGAGTGCATAGTTTGATATGTGCATCGATGTCTATTAAAATAAATCTCACATAAATATTTCTCTAACATTTCCTGCCGATTTTCTCTTGTTAATTGAATCATTACACCAAGCTGCACGTACGACTTTTATCATCAGATGATTTGCTGTTGTTCGAGTCTGAAGATGAGACTCGTGAGCGTGGCCCTTTGGTGGCATTTGATTTGGATGTTTGTGTTGAAACATGCACGGCTTTCACAGATACAGTTGACGGCGAAACGACTGAAATGAGATGCATTTACAGTCTGCAAATGCTACTGACTACACATACTTCTACAGCCTACCTGTACCTGAAGATCGTCCTGATGGACAAGAACCACTCAAAATCTGACGAATGTCAGCAATCTATAAGAAAGCTCACACCATTGGGTTTACAATTATAACTACATACATCATCCATATTTAGGCCAACATTTCACTACAAATTAATACAATTAAATTGCTGTCCTAAATGAACTGACTAAATGACGGTGATAATATAACTGTTGTGTATTTGCTTTGCTCATTTTCTGCTATAAGAACCTTTTTACATTTCATGCAAATGCATCATAAATCATCAGTCAATTGTACTAGACACACATCCCCATACCTTCACAGTCTTCTTGTTCTGCTGCTCAGCTTTATCAAGCAGCTGGACTATCAGAGCCTGATAATCAAACTATATGCAGCAGATTGTGTAAACTCTTAATTCAACCACATAGCTCACCATCTTTTTCTCTAGGCAGTCAGTTTTGCGTCGAATAGTTCGTTGCTGAAGATCCTTTCTGTTTCCTTCCTGTTCTCCTCTCTATTCAGTATATAAGTATACATATTCAACTTAAGTCACAATGACAAACCGAGCGCACACCACAACATGTAGACAAATAGCTATGTGGCATAGTATGCCTCATGTCAGCAACAATAATTCTTACCTTTCTCCACATATCAAGAGCAACTTTTGGTAAATTTTTGCCAGCAGGTACACCCGATTGCTGCTTCTTAGACTTTATAAGTTCACGGGTTGTGCCATTGTGAGTAGCCTTGCTAACGTTTGCCTCGTCATACTTACCCCACACTTCAAAACGAACGTACTGATTTGTCACATAGTTCACAAACTACACAAACAACAATCATCATTACTTGAATGCAATACTACATAATAGTCGTTATATCATATTTAGGGGTGTGTGATGTAAACATGCCATAGCAGCCACCCACCCACACACACACACACACACACACACACACACACACACACACACACACACAACATTAATACAAATTATTGTTGTTACTATTACGATATTAACAATTTACTTGTTTGGTTGCAGCAGGCACAACAATAAGTCTTGCATGATTAAAATCCGGATTAGAGGTACCCTCAATGTGGTTCGTTTCAGTGGGATCGTTGTCAACGTAAAATATATAACGACACCACACTTCCTGTCATACAATGCCACAAATCAATTTGTACCATTCAGCACATCTTGACATAATACTCTATAGTCTCACTTTGTATATGCTACGAGGCAGGCCTCGGCAGTTGGGGATTTTGACATAGAAACTCACAGACCGACCAATGAGTTCACTAGGGTTGTCCACAAACAGATCATCATCATTATCTTCATCAGATATTTCAGTACCATCAGCTCGACAAGGGACTAAGTCAACCTAACATTAAAAAATAATAAATAATTAAATAATTAAATAAGTAAATAAATAAATAAATAAATAAATAAATAAATCACAGTAATAACATTTATAACTCCCGTCTTGTTGCCACAGTAGTCCAGCAGCTCATATTGATTTCGCAAATCAACCTGTCAATGAAGACAAAATTGAACAAAAATCCAACTACATTGACTCGTTTTTTACCAAATACGCAAGATTCTGCAAATAGACAGTAGTACTACCAATTAAGATTTCTGTATCTGGATTTTCAGTAAATGGGTCTCGTTCCTATGACAACATTCGTATATCTCAAATAGCAACAGGCAAGCTTGTTACTGAGAATTCAAGAAACACTAACATCTGGAAGCTTCCAGTTTTCTCCATCCACGTAGTTTTCATACATTTCTGACATGAGGTATTTGCGATTGATAAACTTGTTACGAGGCCACAGCCAAGATTGATCGTTGACCAAACTGTTCATCCGCACCCATACTTCTGAGTGGTCAGAATCACGTCCAAGGGCAATAGCAGGCAAAATAGCAATTTCAAACTGAACCTGTCCAAAACAAAATGCTTCAAATTACAAATGCTGTATGTAAACAGAACAAGTTGAAACAATGCACTGCCACGTGTCTTCCTGTCTGTCTGTCTGTCTGTCACATATATTTGAACTTTTATCTATGATACATTTTGCAATGCAGGGTACTATATACTGTCCAACTACTAGTAGTGTTCATCAACTAAACTAAGCTAAAATTGAAACTCGTGTAAAGCAAAATAAGGACTACACTTAAAAACTACAGTGTACAAGCAAAGCCTCCAGTTAGTGGCTGAAGAACTGGGTGGCAAAGAGGTCACATCTGTTGCCTTCAGACAGCGAAGATAGCCTTTTAGAGATGACTCTAGCATTACACTTCTGGAGCTGAACAGGAAAGTGTTTGGACCAGAAGTCGATAAAAAACTCCGCAGCATTCAGTCGTCCCACTTTCTGTCTGTCTGTCTGTCTGTCTGTCTGTCTGTCAAGGAAAATATATTTGAAACATCAAAGCTATTACAATCTAAATATAGTTAAAATTACTGTCTCTTCGGATCAAATTATACAATCACTAGGGCCGTTTTTACAGTACTAACTTAGCTAGTGTGCAATTGACTTCTGTAAAATCGCCTAATGAGTCTCTCGAGCATGTTATCCTGTCTATCTTCCTTTTGATAACACTGGCATTGCATCTCTGCAATGTCACTGCCAGTTGTTGTCGCCAGTAAATTTTGAAATCTATGCTGTTGATTTTCTGTTGTCATCTCTTGATCTTTGAGATATCTGATACAGAAACTGTTGTCCTTTGCCCAATGTCCAAAGTCTGTCTGTCTGTCTGTCCGTCCGTCTATCTGTCTGTCTGTCTGTCAATACATATATTTTCCATTTAAATCAAACATTTACTTCATGAGCAACCTAACACAAACACAACAAGACCATTACGGTCTGTCTGTCTGTCTGTCTGTCTTCGATTTGTCGATCTGTCTGTCAAATACATAAATTTTCATATATCATCACTGTTCCAGGGCTAGTCTGTCTGTCTGTCGGCCATATAATACATGAATATGTCCCTCAGTAAGTCAATTCTGTTTATGCTTATTACATTGTCTATCTTTCTAGGTTTCTGCAAAGCTAATCATGTCACTTGTCAATGTGTTAAACAAATTTGAAAATTACATACTCTACGATCCAGCTCTTCACTGATTGCATTGGCTTCATTAACCATTGGTATCATCTCCGTCAATTCTTCCTTCAACAACTGGTCAGCTACACACATCAACTTGAGTTACCCACCAATAACATTCTGACTAACAATCACACTTTGACAAACCTTTCTGGTCACCCGAATTTCCACTATTGACATCAATGCCAGAGCACCGAGCAATTTCCTCTTGAGCTTCATCATAAGATACTTCTTGTATAGGAATACCGTTTTGTTTTGCTGATTGATGTTCAGCAGGGTGTTGGAATACATATAAGTGATTTGATCCAAAGAGTATCCTAAAATTGCATATAAGACTGTAGCCTGTTGTAATTTGTCGAAATAAGACACAGTCAGTCAAACCATCACACACATGCGTGCACACACATGTACACACACAAACAAACAAACAAACAAACAAACAAGCAAACAAACAATTAAACAAAAACTACACAAACAGACAGATAAACAAAAGATAATATTAGTGCAACGCAACACACATTCCAAGAAAGCTACGTATGTCAACAACGAGACAACCAAATAACAAGGAATCACACATGTGCATGACAGGTAGATACTAACATCTGCACACCAACAAGTCAACATCTACCAATTCCCCAAACAAGCATGTATCACAAACCTGTCATTATGATGGATAGAAATTTTACTTGTCACCAGTTCACCGTTGATCCTAACAGCTGCTCCATCATTTGGTGTAAGACTGACAGACCCATCTATGTTAACAATCTCAGCATGCTGCTGGAGTATGCTGTAAGACAGTAGATATACATAAATCATACTTCAGCAAAAAAACACACACACAAAGCTCATGCATACTTCAAGCCAATCAGCAGAATGTCAGGCTTAGAATCTTTCCCCTTGCTACCAACAGTAGAGTGACCTGTCAGAACACGAGTTGAGTAACAATATTTACCAGGTATATAGTAACAGTGCCAAATTGCTGACCTTGTTTTAGAGTGTGTACTATCATTCTTGTCAGTTGAGGGTCAACGTTAAGATTGTAAAAATGTGGAACTGTTGCAAGTTCTTGCTTTTTCCGCTCTTCCTCATTGTCACGTTCCTGTGTAAATGCATTACATTACACACACATGACTCAAGGTTTTCAGTAGAATTTAAAAGAAACCTGGAGAGCATCGTGTGCGTCCTTAAGCTTCTGTTCCCAGTTCTGCTTCATTTCATTCATTTGTTTTTCATTCTCTTCAAGCTGTAGACACAGAAAACAACTTACTACATTGCTACGAGGCACGCGCGTGCGCGCACACACACACACACAGTAGTTATACGTATCATACACATAGACAATCTACAAAACCTGTAGGCAACAAGCGTAGGTGCAAACACACAAACAGATAGAAACAGACCAACACAAAGAAAATTGACTAAGCAAAAAGCAAACACCTGAGCTCTTAGTTCTTCAGCGTCACCATCATCTTCAGTGCCAGTAGCAGTCAATTCTGTAAGTGTACTTCCTCCTTGTTTTAGTAATAACAAAAGCTTATCATTTTCTTCACGTAGTTCTCGAATTAGTTTCTCAGTAGGAGATTCGTTTACTACTGCTTTGGTTTTGATTTGCTTTGCTCTGTCAGCTGTGAATGAAATTGATCATGAGTGACTGTGTGTGTGTGTGTGTGTGTGTGTGTGTGTGTGTGTGTGTGTGCGCGTGTGTGTGGTTGGCTGTTTGCATAATAATAACTGAGACAAACCATAGCGTAGAGTGGATAACGTCTCCTCGTAATTTATGTCAGCAGGACTGAGAGCAGCAACCTTTAAAATCACATAATCTGAATCAGTTGTTATACTGCACTCTTGTTGTCACTGAGTTGTTGTTGTTGTTGTTGCTGTTGTTGTTGTTGTTGTTATTGGTACTGCATGTGTATGCACATCCAGGTGCATGCAAGTGTCTGTTCATGTGCCTGCTTGTCCAAAATTGCAAACCATATCCCTCCTTACTAGCTAATTGTCAGCAACATCATGCAGCACAATTAATACACACCAACACTATATACTAACCACACACTACCACACTCCACATGCATCACAAACATGAGAATCATGAATGCTACAATTATCCAAGTCACCAACAGAAACCATGCATGGCATGCAGAGACAAATTGTAATCATAATTCTGAAGCCTGATACTCTTGATTAATACTTCTGTTTGTCCATCTTCCATCTGCCTGTCTGTCTGCTTGCACATATACAAAAGCAAAGTGTCTAAGTGTATACCATTATTGTTTTGCTGTTTCCACCCAGAGCATTCTTCAGCAGTTTGGTAAGAACAGAGTCTCTGTACGGAACTACAGTAATCAACACAACAATAAGACCGCAACACACGTCTCGACACTCAACACATCGATACCAATAGTTCCACTCTTGTTATCCGCCAAAGCAGCAATTACGTTACCCAGCGCTGAGAGTGACTGATTGATTGCGGCTCCTTCTTTTAATCTCTCACCAGTCGCTCCCGTGCTGTCTGCTCTCTCACTGTAAATCATACATCAAACAACTCTAGAGCATATCATATGTCTACAACATGAAATGCAGTCAGTAAACCTTCCAGCAAGATCAACAAGGTTGACATTCGACGTCTTCGTTGTGTTGGCACCACTAGCACTCTTGCCCTTCTGAGTAAACTTCAGTGTCACAACAGTGTGCGCTCGACTGCTCGTCTTGTTCATGTTTGTCGATGCAACAGTCCTGTTCTGTGTCCCTTCATTCATACGATTAGATATGTCCTTAAAACTGTCAACGGGAACAATCAATAGCTCAGGAACTGAAGAAACATCCGAGTTGATATAAATCTTAGTTACAAAGATATCGAATGATTCTAACTGTAAAAGCCAGTTTTAGGATGTTGCCGCACTTTGAGACCGCTGCTCTTGCTTCCTTTTGGGTTGAGCAAGTCTCGCACCTATGTTTTACAAATTAAGTTTCCTATTAATGTTGTGTACACTGCATGCATGTCAACAAACTTTACAAACCAATTTATAAATACAGGGCCGACAGAGCACTCCAGATGTTGGGTGCATGGGCCAGGTCTTGCATGGCCAAGCCCCACATACAGTAAACGTAAAAATAGCTAATTTATTTAATCACTTAAACCAATGTCTCCGGAAGTTCTTGCCAAAAGCCTGTTGGTGAAAAGTTTCGTTTTTAAAAGTTGGGTAGGCCATGGCTCACCTGGCCCACCCTGCTTTGTCGGCCCTGAAATACATGTAACATTTCATATTAAACAATTTCTAAATACATGCATTACTTTATTGCTATTTTGTAAATAATTAAATAAATTAAAATGGCAATATAATCTAGGTATAAACCCCATAACACCTCAACGCCTCACTACAATATCTCTCTTGCATATAAAATAAAATTCTATGACAAAGCACGACTCTAATACCCCGTTTACACGAGCACGCATAGCGAGCCAAGCTGAGCCGAGCCAAGCCGTGCCAGCCCATGCCAGCCCAGTATTCCAGTCCGCATTTACACAACACACTCGGTAGAAGAAAGTCAATGCGTGTCATTACGTGCGTTAGTTACTTGAGATTGACATAGCTCGTGTTAGCTCACGTTTGCAATGGACACAAGTCAAGCTGGTCGCATTTTTTCTCTATGGCTTTGCAACAGTCATATCAAAAAATGCGTAGGACATATACAAGACGTCGTACTATTTATACGAGACGTAGGTCTATCGACAGCTGTACCAAATGAGCATGCATGGCTCGTTTTCCAGCACGTATGCGTTTACATGATGTACTTGACCCGAGCTAGGCCGTGCTGGCCCGGCTAGAAATACTGAGTCGAGCTCACACGGATCAGCAAGGCTCAGCCCGCTTACAAGTGCTCGTGTAAACGGGTATAAGACGTCACTGGTTAAGCCAACATAAACAACTATAGCCACGTTTGTCAAGACATTTTGAAAAATCTATCGTATTTCAGTCAATAATATCTACCTTATACCTTTTCATTGTATATTTCCAGCATACTGAAGGACACCTGCAAAGAAATCATTAAATCGCTTTCATGAAACGTTAAAGATTAACAGATAACTGTTTGTTGTCACCTGGTATTCTGTTTCTTGTGCATTTAAGCTCACTTTCTGGTTGATTTCATCAAAGAGCTGCTCACAAAACATGGGAACTATTCCTACATAGATAAGAGTAAAGGCGACTGCAATGGCATGATATCTGTTTGCTTGTATTTACACTGTGTGTTAATTAAGTCACCATTAATGCCATCTAGCATTTCGTAAACAGTCGCTAAAATTTGTTTGCAGTATCAATCCATTTGCTTATCAGTAATGAATAATTTGTAGTTGACTCCCAACTGTAAATCAATAAATATGACTGTCCAGTGTAGTACAGTAGGACATAGGACAATGTCCCACCAAATGTGTTGTTTGTCTGACCAAATACTGCACCAGTGTACGGACATGTTTTGGACAAAACGTCCACCTGTATGCATATATGATAGTGTAAACCTTGTCTCTTAGTACGTGATGGCCTTTCAATGGTGTAACTGTTAATTTCATGAACTTAGGTGCCTCCTAGCACGCTTTATCCAGAGAAAACCTCAGCTGCCTTTAACATGATTTCTCACTTGGAAGTTGGTTGTAAAAATTACATGCAAAATGAATGCAGTAGGGAAGGCACTTAATTAGACACATAACACTATACACGAATGTCCTACCAAGGCTCAGTTTATCCGAGCCAAAATAATTCCCTAATTTCCACACTGCTGTCTGTGTCTGTCCACTGTCGTGCAATTTGTCTGTTTGCTTGTTTGTACATCTGCATTTTATGATTAGCGTGCTATATGGCTTTTGCCAGTGTGAGGGGCAGGGTTATCACCCGAGGTGAAGTCGAGAGCTAACAACCCCTCTCCGAGTGCCGTTAACAGCCATATTAAATTATTTATATCATGGTCACATGACGTGCGTAAGTATAAGTGAGAGTACTGTACAATAATAACCAGAAGTAACTTATTGCACACTTGCCTTGCAATACCATAACCACCTCAATATGCGTTCACGTGACTGGTCGCATGTCACGTGACTATGGTTATATTATTATTCTATTTCAAGTTCTATTGCTATATATTTATGGTGTAGTCCCCACTAATGTTAATCAATTCCTAACCTTTATTTGGACCATAACCAACCACTGAGTACGATTTCCCACTTCCTGTTTGGCCATATGCAAAGAGTGAACAGTTATAGCCGAGCCATGCGTTGGTCAGTACACTCCTGCCCAAATCATCAAACACCTTTTTCTACAAAAATAAACAAAACTAAAAATTAACTAAATCATTTCTTACCTCAGACCATTTCAGGTTCTGAGTTAATCGACAAATTTCTAACAACCACAGATAAATTGGCTGTCCATAATATTTCTGTTAATTAAACAGTTTCTGCAATTTACAAGCCTGCCGTGGTAACCATTGAGATGAACTACGCGACGTAAGAAAAGTTTTCTCAGATGCCTCGCGTGTCCTTATAACCTCCTCACACATGTCTCTATGTACACGCCAAGCACGTGCATGTTTACCCTATGTCACGTGAGTACGCAATTGACGGAAGTGTACAACAGGCCACGCCCTTACTAATTATATGACGATGACAATAATAATGCAATAAAAATTTAATTAATGTACTATATTTACTATATTTAGAATAACACTGTACCTGATCTGCATATTGTGGACTGGTGGGTTCCAGATATCCATTCTCCAGTTCGCGGTATCCATCAAATGACCAGTAGCTGTGATCAAACGTGAACGACTTCGGCTCGTCTTGGAGATTATCGGGATCTTGTATCCACGTGCGGGCACCTTCCATCTTGATAATTAGCTTAGCTTGTCGTGTCAACTCGCGCTTGTTGTACAGAGAGTTAAGGACTCGATCATCGCCACGACAACCACAGACGCCTTTATAGGAAGCAAAAACAACAAACACAAACAAACGACAGAAAACGCCAAAAAAAGTACAAGTAAACTAGCAAAACTTATACTGCGAATCTAGGATATCGCGACTGCATGCAGCGCCATTGAAATAATTATTTCAATTTTGATTCAGAATCTGCAAACTAAAGTTTTTAGTCGCAGTCTTTAAGGTGTACAGATAGATAGATGATAGTCTTCAAAAAAGGATATAAAAGGACGAAGTCTGACTGCCACTTTGACGTTTTCTCCTTCTCCGTCTCCCATTTCTATGCCTGTTGATGGGTCGCCGGCTCACAATTTGGTTGTATCCCGGATAAACGCGCATAACTCGCATACCCAGACATTTTACGATGTCAGATACTCTAGATGTTCCTGGTACAAGCAATAAACAGCGTGATTCTTACGACGCTACTGGTGGCGATATTTCTATAGTGTCCTTTACTGATGGATCTATTAGCTCAGTCCCTAGAAGCTTGAAGGTATACCTAGGCTTTGATCCATGAAATAGTTTGGTATAAGTAATTAAAGTTAATTAACTACCTGGTATGTGTATATATAGTCGGGATCATGTCGCAGTGTGGACGAATTTGAGAAGTTGAATCGCATCGGAGAAGGAACATACGGCATAGTCTGTAGGAATTCTAATATTGAAGTCTGCATCGGAGATGGGGATAGTGGTCATAGTCTGTATATGTAGATAGAGCTCTCGATACTCGAAGTAAAGAAATCGTGGCACTGAAACGAGTTAGAATGGAGAGGGAGAGAGATGGTGATTTTGTAGATATTAGTTGGGCTATACTTAATTAATAATCTGTTATAATTATATATTTAATTAATGCTGCTAGGTCTTCCGATCAGTAGTCTTCGCGAGATTATGCTGCTGCTAGACCTGAGGCATGACAATGTGGTGGAGTTGATGGAAGTTGTTGTAGGAAAGGAATTAAACAGGTTACACACACACACACACACACACACACACACACACACACACACACACACACACACACACACACACACACACAACGTTGACTGCTTTCTAATTTGAAAGTGCAACTCATCAAGTTTTAATTGTCAATCTATTACACTGTTGCAGCATATTCTTAGTGATGAAGTATTGTGAGCAAGATTTAGCAAGTCTGTTGGATAACATGCCTACTCCATTCACAGAGGCCGAGGTATCTTGACTATCCATCAAATCTTGCTGCATTCTAAGCCAAACATATGCCTATGTGTAACCTTGATTTCTCATTGCAGGTGAAATGCATTATGAAACAGATGTTTAGTGGAATAGCCTATCTACATAGACATTGTATCATTCATAGGTATGCTAACAGTTACACTCAATGCATGACTAACTAAGATACACTTTGTTCCATAGAGATTTGAAGGTTTCGAATTTACTATTGACAGACAGCGGCTGTGTAAAAATAGGTTTGGATATTATAACTATATCCTTAACAGTTACATCCATCTTGAGTTATCTCTGAATTATTCTAGCTGATTTTGGTTTGGCAAGAAAGCTGGGGTATCCTCCAAAACCGACAACCCCGACTGTTGTCACACTATGGTATCGAGCCCCAGAGCTACTATTGGGAGCAAAGATCCACACGTTTGCAGTAGACATGTGGTGAGCGTGCCTCAATTGAAAATATTAAAGCTACTATTGTACTTGATAAATGCATGAGAAATAAATAAATAAATAAATAATAAAAAGGTAGCTCAAATTAAATGTTCATTGACTTGCTGTATAGACTGTAGAAGTAGTAACGTATCCGAGGCAACAAACATTTTTGGTCACTTAAAAGGTGGAACATATAACATTGAAATTTAGCAATTTAATTAATTTATTATATTTTATATAAATTATTATAAAATATATTATAAAATGTATAATTAATAAATAATAAACTACTAAACAATTATATAAAAATTTAAATTTTGGCTTAATTAAACACAACTTGAATTTAATAATATATATACCATATTCTGTATACATTATAAAAATTAATAATTTATATTAAATTGTATGACTTAATGTCAATGCATGTGTTGATATCAAATACACTAATAACAGATAACAATGACGCATATTGCAAGCACCTCATACTGAAATATTGAACGGCTGAAATCCCTTCTTCATAATTATAATCAAAGTGGCAAACGAGGTTCTATCATGAGCTGTATAGCACTTGTAAGCAGTCGCAAGGTGTCAGATAAAGAATTTGTGAACTGTCGTTATCCAATTTCTGCCATGCATTGATCACTGTCTGCATATCCGATCCGGTGGTTCAGCACTGTGGTAGACTTCGACTCACTCATGATCTTAACGTCATTGTCATTGTTTACTTTAGGGCTGCAGGATGTATCCTCGGAGAGTTATTAGCACACAAGCCTTTATTACCAGGACAATCTGAGATTAACCAGCTAGAGAGAATGATCGACATGCTCGGGACACCCAGCGAAACAATATGGCCTGTATGACTCAATGATATTAGTTGTTGTTAAATGAGCCACTTTTGTCATACACAGGGGTTCTCTGAACTTCCAGGAGCAAGGAACTACAGTCTAAGGCAACAGCCGTATAACATACTGTGCTGTAGAGTCACAACAGTAGGCACTGCAGTCTGCTATTGCTTTCCAGATACAACAATTTGAAGCACAAATTTCACTGGTTATCGAGAGCGGGACTGAGTCTTCTAAACAGACTACTGACGTACGACCCAGCCAAACGGTATCTACTTCTATGTGTCCAAATCCCTACATCTTGTCTAACTGATTTTTCTCAGTGCAACAGCTGATGATTGTCTAGACAGCTCATACTTTGTCGAGAAGCCACTCCGTAAGAGTGACTTATCGTAGTGTGCAGAGAGCATTAGTTGTATCGTGTACTCTAATAGCTATTGATCCCTCGATGATGCCTACATTTCCTCATCATCGCGAACGTGCTTCAAATGTCAAACAAACAAAACAAGTCGAAGACTCAAGCAAAAAGTAATTTCAAAGTGTATCAGCGTACTTTCTCAGACCGTTTACATTTGCTTCTATAGGGGTGGGACAAAGCGAGGAGTGAGTATAGCATACAACATGCTTGACAGCAGCCGCAGTAGTCAACAGGTTCGTCACAACAAAGCAATGACACAGACAGAAGTTTACTGTTCTATGTGTAGGTAATCAAGAAGAAGAAATTGTGAAGTGTATACTAGTCAGTTGTCACAACATTGGTGTACGTGTTAGGATTTAAATAACCATTTGTCATAAACCGTTTTCTTGCATGTGTGTCTGTGTGTATAACACCATACCATTTCATATGCAACATAAATTGACAAATCACACGATGTCTGCTGTGAGCACGTCGTCTAGTTGACCGTTGCTGCGAAGATTGATGATACCGAAGAGAGCACTCTGTACTTCACTAGCCATGCGACCCTGTAGTAACTGTGAGTAACAACTGTGAACGAACATATGCAACGAAACAGCCGACCTGAACTGCTGAGAGAAGATGGCTCCTGTAATTGTTAACGACAGTGTTATGATGATTCTCTCTCTCCTGCATCTGCCGCTGCATGTCACGTATGCTCTGCTGTAAAGCAATGACCTCGGCATTGGCCCGGTTAGAATCAGTTTGGTTCTGTTGTTGATGCAGGCGTGATTCCAGCCGATTGACCTAAGAAAGTGCTATGAGTCACACAGCATCAGCATTTATAGCATATAGAAGATGACTTCGGTATCTTGTTTTGATTTCTGCTGCTTCAAGTCTTCAACTTCTTCCTTCAAAGTGATTATTTCTACTTCCTGGGCTTCCTGGGCAGCACAATTAACAACTGCATAAACCGAAAACGCAAACAGTCCAAGTCTCAAACTTTGAGTTGCTGATAAACATCTAGAGGAACAGTGGGAGTGTCTCCTCCGAGTTCTTGTAGTCTATCTTTGAGATCAGCATTCTCCGTTTGTAACTATAATCAAAAACTCAATCCAACCAATGCAATAAAAACAGTCTGCAGCCAGACACCTTCATAATCTGGCTATCTTGTGAATCTGAATTTGGTTGGTTTTCGACATACTATAGCATACATCGAGTTAAGACAATGGGCAAAATTGAGTTACTTGGACTACAGATACCTTGATTTGATCCTTGAGTCTTTCATTCTCAAGACGGAGTGTGGCAATCTGGCCTCTCAGTTGACTGATTTGTCGATGGGATTCTAAATGCATGACATGGATAATTAACAACAACTAGCCAATTTTCCTGTCACAGTTAGCAATTTCTCAACAGATCTCCAGGTTCTGTCAAAAGAGTGAACAAAAATCACTGCTCTCCAGTATGACGTCTTCAGAAGCCGCTACTGGTCTGTCTGTCTGTCTGTCTGCCTGTCTGCCTGTATGTCCCAGACATACCAAGCAGTTTATTGCATACCACATACTTGACTTGTTGCAAGAACTAAGTCTCTACAGTAAAAGCATCATTAATAAAATTTGTGCACTACAACCTGATTTATGAGCCTTTGCGTCCAAATCCTTGACAGGAGAAGTTCTGTGATCGGGGCTCATCTCCATACCTGCAAAAACATACTACCAGTACAATTTGCTGCAAACAACACGCAAAATATAAAGTTCATGTCATTCAAATCAGGAGAAAGACTTCTCTTTGCTCTTGGATCTTGACATATACCTGGGAGATCAAAGTCTTCTCCTTCTTGAAAGTCCATTTCTTCATCAGTGTCCAAGACTTCTTCAGAATCCGGCTACAAAGGTACATGTCTGTCGTTCAGTCTACTGACTGACAGTTTCAATACGCTTACCATAAATGATGTTACTTGAATCTCTAATGTATCAACTTTATCCTGTTACGAAATGAAGTTACTTAGAGAAAATAGACTGCATAAAGACTTTACTTGAAGCGTCTCTTTGTCTCTGTGAGCCAACCGTAATTCACTTTTCAAGTCTTTGATCTAATTCAGTAAACTCTGAAGCAGAACAACGTAATAACAAGTATCTGAATCCATACTTCCTGGCGAAGCTTTTCAATTTGTTTGTCATCTCTTGCCGAAATCTACACACACCAAGTAAATGATACCACAACATTGTGCTTTCTATCAACAACACTTGCAGATACCCATGATTCATCAGTTTGGATTGTAGACGATGGTTGACCTCCTGATTCTTCATACTGCTTTAGCTGGCAGCACCACAAATCAACAACAATTTGTAAAGTATTGACCACCACAAACACACACTTTCTCAGCAACAGCAGCATATTTTTGTTGTAGCTCGTTGCGATCCTGATTGAGCATTTCATTTTCTTCTTCTAATTCCTGTTTACTGTTAGCTAGAGTTACTTCAACACTTGGAACTAAAGATATCGTTACTTTTATTTGATCCACTGTTGATCCACTAGATTTAGACTGAGTAGTTGCAGTATGGTAACTCTAGTGAAAGTCAGACATGAATCACATGTTTTTGCTTGAGACCAATTAAATATGGCACTATAGCAAACCAGAGCTGTTGTTGCCACAGAACTTAGCGGTTGCAAACTGGCTACAGCTGGCTCATCCTGACTCTCAAATTTAGACACCATATCCTCAGGTGCAGCATCCTACACAATTTCCTTATACTACTACTTCTACTAGTGGTGTGTGTGTGTGTGTGTGTGTGTGTGTGTGTGTGTGTGTGTGTGTGTGTGTGTGTGTGTGTGTGTGTGTGTGTGTGTGTTCGTGCGCATGCATGTGTCCAGAACATTTTTTCATCATGATACCTCATCATCAGATGCACCATCTTCATCAGCTGACACAGGTAACAGCAAGATGATACATCGTCACAAAATGTTAATAAGCAAGTGTCATACCAACATTCCAGAGGAGGTAGCTTGCTAGAGTGCTTTAAAACCGGGGCCCACAAATTTTTTAGTTTGCACCGTAGCCTGTAGAAAAGAATTTGATTCCTAAATGAAGGTCCTATCGCTTTTCTCTAGTATAATCGCAGCGTTCAGAACGTTTGAAGTATTATAGCAATGTAGAAACGGTTCTACTGCGTTCCACCTTTGTCAGTCAGTAATGTCGTCAATTTCATAACGGATTCTCTTAGAATGTACAAGGAACAAAGATGTATCGCTATATTACAAATACATAAAAAGAAACTGGAAGATACTGGGCTGCTGTTAGCATCAGCTAAGGATGAATATCGTATTAGCACGCGTGACCTTCACGCCTACACATTGTTTGTTCATCAGCAAGTTGCCAGTTGCCACAAAAGGTTGTCCAGCTCTAATGGCTTTAAAGACAGTATCACTAATCACGGTGTATCAATCAGTGTCTTGAGACCTTGTTCTGTTTCTTTGTACACAATGAACAACTTACTTCTATGTCAACAGACAAAGTAGGAGTTACCAACTGTGGCAATACAAAGCAAGGAAGACCGAATAAACCCATCAAATTCTACAAGTCTCCCGTGCGTGTGATTGCCTTGGCTGAAGCAAACGCACATCAGTGAAACGTTCAAAACAGGAAAACAAGGCAAATTGAAGTATATAGACTCAAACGTTTCAAGAGCGACAACAACAACCATGTCACTGGAAGTTGCTCGGAGGCGAACAAAAGACTGACTACGTTCCGTGACAAACATACGGGGCCTTGAAATTCGCTATTGGTCAGCTGCTGTACCACCCAAAATTAAAGCACGCTAGCGAGCTACCTCCTCTGCCAACATTCCATGATGCTAATACTGGTGCCTCCTCCAATATCTTTACTATACCATAGTGAGCTGACTGCTGAGCAAAGTCACCAGCTGGTCAATCAAATCACACAACAATCACAAAAATAATAGTTTCAACAGCAGCAGCAAGACATACCAGTCAGACCAGACGAGTCTTTCAAGTCCCTGTTTGCACCTTTCTTTAAAAGAATATCAACACAGTCGTGGCTTCCATTTTCAGCTGCATGCATCAAAGCTGTTCTGCAAACAACAAAGTAAACACCTATGAAGCTTCAACCACAGTTCAATCACTCGACTCATCCTGACTTTGAACAGTTGTCAGTAGAATTAATCTGGGTGTGCCTGTCAATCAGCTCCAAACACACAGCCGCTTGATTGTTTATAGCAGCAAGTAGCAGTGGTGTTCGACCATCCTAACCACAACTTACACTGCCCAGTACATAGCTACAAACTTACATATTTACCTTATCCTCAGCTGCAAGTTTAGCATTATATTCAAGAAGCAGTTTTAAGCAATCAATGTGACCTCCACTGGCTAATAAATACAGAAAACAGAAACACTGGTAATACCACACATGTATACCATTCAGTCAGTAGACCAGTACATTACCTGCATAATGAAGTGCAGTCATAAGCACATTATCTGGCAGGATCACATCAGCTCCGCGCTGAGACACGATTAATTTAGTGAACAGCAAGCATGAATAAATAGCATTTTAAGAAAACCTTTAAGAGCAACTCAACACAACGAATGTGGCCACCTCTAGCTGCAAGTACCAATGCAGATCTACCTGCAACACGACATCAGTTTTGTTCAGTGTGTGTAATGTCAATATGAAATGCTGTAGATACAGTAAAGTAGTTCATACTACTCAACACGTGCACAATGTTATCAAAGGCCTGTCCACACTGGCAACTGGATCACAATCCGTCCGATCCACATCGCGAGGTGGTTTCGATCGCAATCGGTTGAATCCAATTAGAAATAGTGGGTGTTACCTTCATGTACCCTACACGTGTAGTTGGAACATCTAGCACTCCTCACTCGCCTTTGTTCTCGCTCACCTTACGTCGCTGTATCAGCGCTTTCCACAAGCAAAGAAGCAACAAGTACACCTCGGTCATCAGTCACGTGATATCAAAAATGAGGCGGAGGTATCGTTTTCAAAGTGCAGTGTGGATGCTCGCTATCCCCGCGATCCGATCCATTCTGGTCTAGTGTGGACAGACCTTAACTCAAATGCATCAATAGAGCACTGCAGACAATGTCTCATGCACATCAATATGTCAACTGTTTAATTAATTAATTGTTGTTATTAGTAATAGTAAATATAATCATGTAGTTCTGACACAATTTATATATTATCAATTGATACTATACATTAATTAATAACATATATTATTAATTAATACCAGTATTATTATTTCATTGCTAATTTTACTAATTAGTATATTATTAGTATTAATATTAATTCTAATAATAATAATTTTATTTAAGTTAAATAAGCGACAAACCCTGAGAATCTTGAGTATTGATTCCTTCGTTATCTACAACTAGGAGCTCCACGCACTCATCATGGCCGGTCATGGAAGCCATCTGCAGCCTAGATGCCACCACAACAAAACAACAACCAATAGCCAACCAACAGCAATCACCGTCTACGTAGAAGTCAATCATCCATACGGTGTGCGTCCTTCTACGTCCATCTTGTTCGGACCGGCACCCTTTTTCAAGGCGGTTCTGCAAACGTACAACAAACGTGCAGTTCTACGCCTTGAACTGACCAGATCTGCTCACTTCAGCTTGGATATGTCTCCAGACTGAGCCGCCAAGATAAGGCGGTCGTCGTGTTTCGTCCACTCCTAGAGTTCACACCCAATTTACTGCTTGCCGTTTTATAGGTTTGTTCTAGTACAGCTCTTACAGAAGCTTCGGACTTCTTCTTTCTAGCAAACCGCTTCATTTTGATGAGGATAGTTGTCGTTGCAACCCTTGCGTTCCCGGATAACAGGTAGCCTCGTGATTCCGGTGATATAGAGTATGTATGCTTACTTTGGGTTTCCTCGGCTAGTTTATCAGGATGTCCAGCTCTAGAACTGGACGATAGGACGATAGTACACTAGGGACAGGTACTAGACTCGAGCCAGTCCCTCCCCGCCTTCGTCATTCCCCGGATTGCCATTGACATTGACAATCCGGTGAATGACGAAGGAGGGGAGAGACTGGCTCGAGTCTAGACAGGTACATGTGTATACTTCAGGGTACTAGAAATGAACACAGGAGTAGACTGCTACACCATACCCCAAATAACCAACATCTTGTTTCTGATACTGTAATTGACTCTCAAGTATGTGTAGTAAGATGACAAGCACGCAATTTAGACAAGTTGTGTTCTACAGCTGATGATAAAAATTCAATCCAGGCATGATCATCTTGACTCAGAGCCACACCTCTACACAAATAAATCAACTGTTAAGCGGTAGTACTAACTGTGAAAATGTAATTTCACTTGAAAACAGCCAAAGTTTTCTGCAGAACCTCAGACAAGGCTGCAGCCTATAGTACAAACATCACCTAGACGTAAAATGGCAATAAAATCAATGTAATTCCAGCTTACATTTTGGTGAACAGCTTTTCTGTCAATTGGCATGTACATTACCGAAACTAGTTCATCACATCTACACAGCACCCATTAAGTAACAAAAAACTACAAATTAAAACTAAAATATAAGTACACATGCACACACACACACACACACACACACACACACACACACACACACACACACACACCACTTCATTGGCAGTATGTTCACCTCTCACTGAAAGGGTCAACAGTAGATAAAACATAATCAAGCTCAGATATTTCAGATGATGTAGGAGGCGATGTACAATAGCGCTCAATTGCTGCAGACATTTTCTTCAAAACTGACTTTGCAACCTAAATCACTTTAGTTTATTAATTAAGCACCAATGTGCCAACAACACAGCTCCAATGTACTTTGACTAAACCAATAATTGGTCCAACCATTCGCTCATCCTCCTCACCCCACTGCCTACTGGAACCATCCACATCATCATCACAACCGTGATCAGGTAACGTTTCCTCATCCTCATTGTCAACATCTGACAAGCCGCTGACTTCTAGATCACAAACAGCCCCTTTTGATGCTTTTACCTGTATTTAAAAACATATGTTTATAATCAGAAAAATTTGATTCAAACTGATAATTCTTGACATGCACTCTAAGCATTGACCTCTTCAAGTTCTGCAAGTGCATCTTTCACTAAATCACTAACAGATATAATTTTTGCCAAAACGGCTGCTTTATTATCTAAAAAGCAAGATAAAATTCATAGACTACGCAGCTAGCAAAGTGCTTGCTGACCTCGAGGAAGAAGGCTCACAGAGTCGCAAACACCCCACACTGATCCGGTTGACTGGAGTTGATGACTATGTTGTAAGTGTTGTTTCGATCCATCTACAGGCAATCCATCATCTAGAGAGCTCGCCAATAGCTCTATACTTTGCACAGCATCTAACACATTATCTCCAATACACTTACGAAGTGTGCCTCCTACAGAATAACAAAACTAATCACATGACAACAGCAGACAATGCATTACATAGAGAGACGACACCAAGCTCGGATGGCAAACTGTAGAAAGTGGAGACGACAGTCAGCATAGCAGCTTCAAGTCCACTAACAAGATGAGCACATTCCTACATATATTTAATAAATGTTTATAAATTCATAAAACAACTCCAGTGCCTAGTGAATCCATCAATGTACACCTGAAGCAATGTACCATTTCTTTAGGTCTAGGAGGCTTGGAAAATGCGAGAGACAACTTCGTCGCCTCCTTTGCAACTCCCTGAAAAGCCAGCTCTGATGCCAAAAAATACACACACAATTAATTATGGTTATCAAAGAAATGTCTATATAGTTACCAAGTTTTCTCCAAAATTCCTTTATATTAAAATTTTCAGCACTTTGTTTTCTTGCAACTCCCTCTACAGAATAAATTAACAGGTCCTACTCGCTAGTAGTGCAGATGAAGTGTAGAATGGGATCTAGCACGCCCCACCTGCCTACAGAACTTATACTTTACCTTTGATCTCTTTCTTTACTAGGTGCATGTTCTCACAAAGTACTGCTAGAGGTGTCATCACTGGTTTCCGTTTCTCCCCAACACACGCCATTGTGGGGCTTAATATTTTCTGCGCCTGCGTGGAAACCGTGGTGACGGCGAGTTGACAGTGTCAAGTAGATGATGACAAATTCTGAACACTAGATGAGCTACAAGATGAAGAGAGGCATCAACTACGCTCACGAAGACCAGATATGGTAAGACGATATTTATTGTGGTATGCACTGTTGAATCAATGAGAAACTCTCAACGTGAAACCCGGAAGTAGAAATATAGAAGCAAAAGGCGCCATGACCATAGACGAAACCTCTCGCCCTTGACTCACTAAATAATCGGATCTACACTAGCCTGTTATGTACTGTACGCATATATAGCTACTGTATCCAGTAGTAGTGTTGAGGTTTCGCATCCTCTATCTAGAACAGCAGAACCCAAACATCACGTGATTTTGTGGAGCTAGGGATGTAGAATTTGTTGAAAACTGTGTACACACAGGAAAAATCATATTGCGAGCGAACAAATGGCAGCGAAGCTGTGGCCAAAAAACTGGGGATTCCTCTCTCACGAGTACGCAAAGGTATGAAATATACTTTGACGCAATATCTCGTAAAATAATTATCTAAAGGAGGCCTCATTAATTTTTTCGCAGTTTAATTTTAAGCAGAGTAGACAGTCTGAGTCGGCTGCATCTCAAAAGCTCGTCAGAATGGCGGCAGAAGGAGAATCATATCCGCTGAAGCTGCCACCGTTAAAACCAGCCCCAGAGTTTAAAGGGTTGCCATTTCCAAAGACTACAGCACGGGAAGTTGGTTGGAGATCAGCGTACAGATCCTGCTGTCTCGAGAAATACAGTTCATACGCGAAGTCTAGAGGAAATTTGCTAAAGAGCTTGAACTGGCCTCCAGATGCAGTTGTCTGAAGAGTACTCACTGCATATCAACTTGCTTTACGTACAAACTGCAGATGGCATTCTTCAACTGACACAATTTCTTTTCATAGTGCTGTTTGTATACAGTGCAGTTGCACAGTAAACAATCTGTAAAATAGCTTGAGGATGGTTTCTGACCGCTTTATATACATCTGTGAGATAGAAATACTCTCAGTCTTGCTCTACTCAGTCTATACATACAGACACAGACACAGACACAGACACACACACACACACACACACACAAACAAACAAACACAATGACTGACTGGTAGCTCTCTTTCCTACAGTCAGCTCACTGTGGGTATAGATCGATGTATTGATGGTCTGTATATAAAATAAAGAAAACGTGACTATCAGCTCAGAAAACTAATTTGACCAACAAAGCAGCTTCTATTGCTATTCTTTCAGTGCATTGATAAATGACAAACATAATATCTGTCAGCAGCTGCATCACTCACTCTTACAGTCAGTTCAGTGGATAAATTCATATCATCTGAAATCTGACAGTAAACCTGATTAGTCAAGTTTCTGGTGTTCATAAGCAGCTTCCAGAGCATCCACAAGTTCACCATGCACACCTCGAACTTTAAATAAGACAGCATATTCTGGTCGTTTCGAGCAGCACTGTGCAAACTCATCTAAACAACCATGTCAATACTACTGGTACAGCAAAACATCAGTGACACATTGGTTACCATAAGACAACTTCCCTTCACCATCTTTGTCGGCTTCCCTAAATATCTCATCAACATGCTCATCTTTAATACCATCAAAGGCTGCACAAAGAATTAATTTCAACTCGTCACGATCAACAAATCCGTCTCCATTAATATCAACCGTCTACATATAGATGTTCAAGCTCCAGAATAAAACCAAAAGAGAATAAGTTTATGGATACAACCTGAAAAGCAAAGCGTAGAGTCTCGTCTGTATTGGCAGGATCGCATATAAGAGCAACACTAATAAGGTATTCTCGAAAACTGATCCTTCCATCACCATTCTATTGTAATACATCAACAGACAATTAACTAGTTATTCTTGCAGTAGTTGCCACCAGACAAGCATCAGGCAAACAGACAAAGTAAGAAAGAGTAAGAAAAACATACACACAGAGTGTAACTGATGACAGACGTGCAAGCAGACAGATAGACAGACAATGTCAACACAATGACGTGTACAGAAAGCCTTACTCTATCGTAGAGACTGAACACATCTCTCAACTGTGAAGAGACAGGAAGACTGAGATACTGACAAAACTCTTCAATGTCCACATATCCATCCTTGTTTTCATCAATCTCAGCAAACTGACTAAGATGCCTTTTCATGTCATTCAAGTCCATACTGTATAATCACAAACATAGAGTACGTATCAGTTAACATAGCGGCTACCTTCCCTACTGTAGGCGATCTTTCAGCTTGACAAATTCTACAATACCAGCATTAAATGGTAGTGAATGTCGAGTGCCTGATGTCATCAGCCGAATATCTTCAAATGTGTGATCAGATGTTGGCAAGTTCAGTTTCCTAAAAATGCAACAAGCAACTTCGCTCGAGTAGACGGCCATCAAACAACCTATTGAAGTTCATACTTGGCCAATACATTCCTAACATTGTTGGCATACAAAATAGGATCTTCCTTTTCCTAAAATAAGCAACCAATTGTGAGTATATATATTATAAGTAAATGACTATCACCCATCTCCAGAGAAGTAATATTCTGAACCTGGTTTGACGGTGTGTAGACTGGACAGTACTATGGCAACAAAAATGACTATTTTAGACCGTGTTTCCACTAGCTGCACCTTAAACTAGTTTAGCTTAAACACGTTTAAAACTAAACCAGTTCAGGAAAGTGACTGTTTCCACTAGGAACTCGGACATCCGAGATGCGCAAAACAAACCGTCTAGGAATGCCTTATTTTGAAGCATTGGGCTGCTCTGTCGCCGAGTCAGAGCAACTGTTGGTTGTCACTGATTCAGCATCTGCTAGTAGGAATTTGCATGACGATGACCAAGGACACCGTCTCCGTAGCTGCTCTCTTAGCTAACAACCCATATATCTTTTAAGGCAATCCTATCCCAGCAAAATAGTCAATATCATCAAAAGATGTTGTCAGAAGTCATCTAAACAAGCCCGCTACTGTCACGTGACATTTAAACCTAAACAACTTTGCTAAACCTACTCTGAAGTAGGTTTAAGAAAGCAGTTTAGGTTTAAAATATAACTGGTTCAGTGCAGGTGGAAACAGGTCAATTCTTAAACCAGTTTAGCTTAAACCACTTGTTAAACCGGTTTAGGCGCTAGTGGAAACACCCCCTTACTTTTTAATTTACTCAAAATGCAACAGTAAAGTAAACCTCAATTTCCAAGTAGTTTGCAAACTGACAAAGTGTCAAATAGAAAGAGAAATGTCTGATGAAAACAAAGCTTAATCATCAGAACTGCAAACATGTTAATACACTTGACAAACGTACGCTGACAGGCCTGTCCATGTCCATGTTGTTGTATCCTATACACCATTCAAGAAATACGTGTCAATTTAAATGGACAAACACAATCAAATCTAAACAAAATTATTTTAATAAGTATACAGACTCATAGACATCTGTCTCACAATGGCCAGCTAGTAGATGACCACGACATAACATCTTAACATGAAAACCACAATTATTATACATACTAACCATTTTATTTCTGTAATGAAACAGAACAGGCTGCACTGGACAACCAGCTACAAAAGCACCTATCAATGCACACAACAGCAAGAATATCACATAAATCAATCAATAAATTATTCATCAGTATATATATATATATATATATATATATATATATATTATATATATATATTTTTTATATTCTTCTTCTACACAAACTACCCCAAACTGCCCCAGACTACCCCAAACTACCCTACCTACCCAGTCCCTAACATAACTACATTACAGTGACAGGAAAATCCCACAAGTCATCAAAGTCCAGGTTCAGTCTACTGTATAATAGCTTGGCATTATACTGCCACAGTCTCACGAACAACTGTTCCATCAAATTTGAGTATGTCTGAGAGAAAGGTATGCTGTTCATTGATGAAGCTTTTGAGGCTATGATCTTCAGCGTCTCTAGACTTGAAGAAGACCAGTGTCCTAAAGTTTCTACAATGAGCAGGTAGAAATGACCTCTTGCTTGAGTAACCACCTTGTAATGCTTTTTGTCTTTCTCTATTTCACCAGCTTCTGCTGCGGCACCTGGTTTTATGGCTGCCTTGGAGACATAGGATGGTTGCATAGAATCCCTCACTGACACATCAAAGAATGCGGGACGGCCCTCCAGGAAATCTGGGTGAAACACATCACCAGGTCAATTATTGCTTTCCCCTCCGCACTTTTGTTCCCGTTTGGAATCTCTGTTATCAACAAGCAGTGCATGCCATATAACCTCGCTGATTGCATTATGACATTTTATGCGAAGATGTCCATGCCCGCAGACAAGGACATGGTCACCAAAACAGTCCATGACATGTCCGCATGGACATCTTGCCGCTTGTTGACTGGCCAGAAAGATAGAGATTCCAAGCCAGTATCTACAAGCTAAAATATGTTCATGTCGGAGCATGGCCAGGCCGAGCTTTGGGTTAGGAATTGCCCTCAACCACCCTCCTGCATGAGGTGTAGAGATGGTATTAATACATGCTTGATCCTGAAGACTGAAACCCTCTTTCAGATTTGACAACAGATAAGAATTAATTCTTGATTGGATTTGATGTTGCAAAGCATTTGTGAGATTGGGAGGGATCGTGTCACTACCAAGATACTTGGGCAATATGTTCCTAGCGTGGTTCTCACCTGGAATGCAGACATAAGGACTGTTGGTGATGTCATCTAAGTCAGCTGTATTGGAAGCATTCTTGTCCAGGAAGAAGCTGACAAGGTTCCGAGAAAAGTTACAGCTTCCAAGAAAGGCTGCAGAAGAGGTTGGTACAGCTTCTTTTAACCCAACACCACCAACTTTCAGCGGAAGCGTAGCCTGATGCCATGCAGAATCAGAGATAGACAAGTGGGTTATAACACCCAAAGATCTCCGAAGTCCTCTGTCAAAGCGTACAAACTGGTCACTGCCAAGACTTGGAGGAACGGTTTGTAGCAGACTGTTCAGTTTGCAAGAACCCAGACAACTTCTCAAGGTGTAGTTCCACTTGCGGATTGTCCAGATCTTGGAGATGGTTTTGAGAATTCAGAACTTTATTGACAACCTTAGCAAGGGTTGAATCAATGAAATCACCTTTGCCATATACTGGTGACCCAAGTAGAGTAGCATCTCCCTCTGACTGATAGACTTGTTAGATTTCAGATGGAAATTCGGGAAAGGTCTGATCGCCAGAGGGCCAGAAAACTTCACATTTATCAATATATATATATATATATATATATATATATATATATATATATATATATATATATATATATATATATATACATACATACATACATACATACATACATACAGAGTTTAAAATTTGCAAAATTTTCTACTCGCCAAAAGTAAAAGCCTTGGAGTCCCAATACGTGCATAAATTAATGTTATATTGATATTGTAAAAATAGCATCAAAACTATGATAGATACACACTTCCCATTTTAATTAATTATTTAGTAATTAACAAGCTAGCTATGTCTAAAAGTTAGTAGTGGTTGTGTAACAGAATCTGCAGTAATTATTAGACTACACTTATGTGTATTACTGATTGACTTTGTTTTACAACAAAACAAGTGCATTACATTTTATCCTCGTGCTCGTCATCATTCTTGATTCTTTTGTTGTAGACAATTTTTCTTGCCATAAGGTGCAATATAAAGATGCCTCTTAACTTTCCCCAATTTTGACGAGATAGAAATTAATAGCCTATGTAGGATCAAAGGTCTCTACATTTAGAACTGACCCCCTCATGGTATTCACATTTCCATCATGATCTATTAGACTAACCTAACTTAGCTAATATCAAAAGAATACACACTATCACTGCAGAGATGCAACCATGTTAGTTATCTTACCTCTCCTGAATGTTACTAGAGCCTTTCTGTTTGTACACACACCTATTAAATTTTAGATCACAAAATATGTCTACCCTACGGCAAACACCAACATCTTGAATACCACAGGTACCTTCAGGAAATATAAAGATATGTGGCCATCTGTTATCCCTTGCACGATCTGTAATTGATTTCACTGCTTCATCATTCAAACCAGTTATATCACGATCTACCAGTATCTGCTGCGTTGCTTTTACCAGAGCTGCAACAACAACAACATGTAACAATAACACATTTTATATTATATATCAACCAAAAATTACAAAAAATCCATTTTCAAATGTTATGCTTAGAAATATAGAAACAGAACAACTGCAACCATTTTTCTTACTTCCTATCAAAGGAATATTTCCATTTTCCCTTCTGTGCACTCCACATGGTACAAAGTCACTCACAATACCAGCAACCAAAAAGTCAATGTATGATGAATGAAGAGGAGCAATGATCACTGGTGCCTCTTCTCTGCTTGCTCGTTTGCCTTTTACGTTAATCCACCAAAATCCAAATGCAACGAGAGCATAACGACAAAGACGAACCAGAATTCGAGAAAGAAAACTAGCACAAACCAATAAAAGTGAGCAGACGTACAGAACCATAATGTTGGTGTGCAATGACATGCATGCATATATAAGTGCACACAAACACAAACAAACACGCACGCCAACACTCAGTCACGTGACTCTACAAAAACTCCCGTTTCTGACCGCTCATAGCCGAAATTAATATTCAGCACAAAGTGTCCTACCGTCTCCATCCACAGCATATCTGTAGTCCATCTTTCAAACCGACGAGAATCAGTAGAGATATCAACCACGTCAACAACAAGAAAAAAAGAGAAAGAACAACACGGATGGGAAGCAACAGAACTGTATTCAAAACAATCTGCCAAACAAGATAATAAACGTCGTAACGACGTCGATCCGGAGGTGCAAGGTGACACTTGCACCAGACCTTCGCTATTTGCCACTTCGAGAACTTGAGAGTGCTGTAATCATACTCAAACGGATTAATGCTAGCTTCTTTAAATGATGCAGCCCGTAGGATTGGTCTCTTTTTCTTCCCGATTGCTTTCGCAGTTGATGTTGACATCTCGGTAGTTAACTGACGCGCGAGCGCTGCACAGAGGAGCGAGGCTACAGTACAGTACGTGTACACGGTCGCTGTGAAAGACGAGTCACTACTGACTGAACACGGAAGCCGTTTTTGCTGTCATTACGCGCGACATATCAGTTCGAGATTCTAAACAACGTGGGTTTCGCATGCGTGCATAATTACAAGCTGTACATGTACCGATTCCGGGCGCGCAAGAGGTACGAGGCTACTGCACGTGCCACATACACAGTCACTGAATGTTAGACCAAAAAGTATATTCAAACGTATACAAAAGTATACAAGTACAACTTAACTGTGTGTGAGAGATATATATGTAAACCTATTGTATTACTAATTTACATATGCCTCATGTCAAATTTCAATTTCCAGTTGCTGTAAACTGCTGGAAATCATTCTTTTTGAAAAGATGTAGAGTACGATTAACAATATTTTGGTTATTTCTAAGAGACGTAAAATTTGTTGCAATGGCTTTTCTCTGTGCTGGAAGAGATTTGAAAAAAGAAATCAAGACATTTAAGCCTGTATTGAAAGCGAAGAACCAACTGTGGTTATATAATTAATTAACAAATTAATTAATTACACTGTTCTGGATATTCTGTAAAAACAGTCTAAAGATAACTTGATTATTTAATTAGATCCCATAAGAATAATTTCTATGATAACTTGCATCTCTTATAATACACAAACATGATTGAAATCTACAGTAAACAAAAAAATCAAAACATTTACACAGATACTAGTCAGCCTTAACATGTTCCGTTAATGTTCTCTTTTCATTCCTTCCACTCCTACCAATTTCATAATGACGAAACAAATATTGGTAATCAGACTTGTTGCGACAGAATTGAGCAAATTTGTCTAAACCAAACTACATAAGTAACAACAGACATACAGAAAACAGACTAACACAAACCATATGATACTCCAGTTTCATCCACTCCCGCTTGATTAAATACTTCGTCAACGCATGCGTCGTCTACACCATGGAAAGCTACAGACATAACATGCTTGAGCTCAGCACGATTAACCAAGCCATCGTTGTCCTCATCAAACGTCTGTGTACAACAAGACAATAAATACTAATCCAACGTTAGAAGAACAAGTTCAACCTCAAAAGCAAATCGCATTGCTGGGTCGGTGCTATAGGGATGGCACATTATGACAACACTAATGAGGTATTCTCGTAGGTCGATCTTTCCATCGTCATTCTGTAGTACAAAGATGTGTAAAGAGCAATTATTGAGACACAAAGAATCACCAGCAGCAGCACAACTAAACTACTCATGCATCACATCACAACAACCTTGTCGTATAAATCAAAGATTTCACTGAGCTCAGATGATACAGGCAAATTAACATATTGAGAAAACTCCTGAAGGTCAACGTATTTGCATGTCTTTCCTTGCAAATCCTTAACAGCATCCTTTACATCGTCCAGTTTTAAACTAAACAGCAAGGAAACTAATAACGTGACACATTTCCTTATCATTGAAGCACAAACCTTAGCCAATTCTCACGCTTTCTCAATTCAATCATTCCCTTACTAACTGGTACTGAATAAAAGCGGCCTCCCATCATATACTTGAGATCTGTCAAAGCATATTCTGTTGTCGGGAGACCCAGTTTTCTACATAAATTAGCCAATTTTTTACATATAAGCATAATCATCGGTGTTGAGAAATAAAATGGCAATAAACATCATGTCCTTACCGAGACATCATCTTCTGTATGTTGCTTGCATAAAGATCAGGATCCTTCTTTTCCTACAGTAAACATGCCTTCGTATACTCCACACCGAAAAGATCTTAAGTTAATTAATTCACCTCTTCAGTAGGCGTATAGACATCATAAAACTAGAGAAATAAAAGTCGTGTTATAATTCTTGTCCACCTGATTAATAAAAAAATATCTAACCTCAACCTCCATATGATTTACAAATCGACACAGGTGGTAGTAGATCGATTCGACCCTGAATATCAAATAGTGTTCGAGCACACGGTCTCAACAACACAAATACGTTTGCTATATTACGGGTGCAATCCATTCCAAGCCCAAGATGTAATGTCCTACGATGCAAGAATGACACCAGAGCGACAACAGACAAAAAGGACAACAATACAAACCATGTCATTCAAGTATCGATAGACAACCGGCTGAATCGGACAACCACACACAAAAGCACCTGTAAGAAAACACGTCTGCCCAACCATCTAACTCATACAAGATTAATTAAACACTGACAACAAGCCACAAGCTTGCAGGTTAACAATAATGCAATGATGTTATCTGAGTAAGAACAGTTACTGACCTTTTTTGAATGGAGTTAAACTTGCACGATTAGTACACCATCCTGTATCACACACTCAACTCACAGACGTCGCTCACTAGAAAATCACATTGCAATACCTTCGACAAACACAAGCACTTGAGGCGACAACGGATTTGCAACTCGCTCTTTAATGTTGTCCAATGCTAATTGCCTCGACTGGCTATCAGAGCGAGACACATAAATCTGTTGGGTTGCTACCACCATGTCTACAACAGTAACGCATTGCAGTGCAAATAACATCAATAAAATACAACGACAAATCCCACTGTGGAAGAATGGTATCTTCTCGTTCTCTTTACGATGCAGACCGATAGGTACAACACTCCCATCAACAACAGCAGTTACGAGAAAATCAACCCACGACGAATGCAAAGGAACTGCAAGTACTGGTGCGTCTTCTCTCGATGCTTGTTTACCTTTCCTTTCAATATGCCAGTAGCCAAAACATATTAGTCCCAGTCGAGCAAGCTTGACCAGAAGCCAGCACAATAGTCTATTCCAAAACAAATGACACAAACAATAACACACAACAAAATTCTATACAGGTAAGCCTATATGTAGTATATTAGCAATCATACCCTCGCCATCCAAAGTGGATATCAGTTCGTGATTTCAGTCTGACTACAATAATGAAAGACAGCAGCCATCCAGTAAGCATTATGATGACAAGACTGATCATTCGTATAGGAAGCAAAATCACCGTCCCTATGGCAATCTATGTACACAAGCAAACAATGATTAGGCACTCCATACAAAGTACAGTAGGATGTCAGTTATCCAAAAACGTCAGTTAACCGAACGCAGAGTGCCTCGGACGTGCTATCAACTGTTTCATGCATGCACAACAAGGTAAATGTCAAGTTAGTAACACTATATGGTATACTACTTTCTCATTATGTTTTACCCTATAGAGTGCAGTCAAGTTTGGGTGTTTGTGCAAATGTTGTTCAGTGTACAAGAATTCGGTTTAATAAAATGAGTGAGCATGGGTAGTCTCAGAGACCCAGGGACACCCATTTGTGCATCGGGAGAGTTAACCTCAGTTAACCAAAATATTCAGAGCTAAGAACAGGGTCAGGTCACAAAGTGTTCGGATAACTAATATCCTATTGTCTACAGCAAATGTGGAGAACACAAATTGAATCAACTTATGTTAGACCTGTTATACGTACGAGCAAGGTGGCAGGTACAACACTATTTCTGTGCATAAATGTGTCTTATACATGTGCAAGTGCGCACACACACACACACACACACACACACACACACACACACACACACTTCTTTCTTTTTTCTTTTTCGCTACTCAATAATGAGTTCACGACTTCCATTCAACAGTTGTTTACAATTTTGTCTTTGATGAGCACGTTCATGTGCAAAGAGTCCAATTCTGGAACGACATACTCGATGACAGATATTACAAACGTTCTTTGTACCAGTAGTCAAGTTTTCTAGTGTATAGTTGTGCCGCATTAGTCTCTTTTCTTTAATTTTGTCAATTCTACCTTCCTCGTACTGATCTAAACCTAATCTCATATTTTTCTTCCACATTGAAAGATCACATTCTATCATTTCCTAATTTTTATGATTAATATCAACATTCTGTAGATTGTGTCTTAAAGTGTCTTTGAACCTCAACTTCTGACCACCAGCTTTTCTTCATGCATCTAACAACTGACCGTATAGCACTTGTTTTGGTAAACGTCTCTCATCCATTCTTGCAACATGACCTACCCACTTTAGTTGCTGTTAAGTCAACATATATTCAATTCCTGTTTTCAGCTCTTTGCAAAACTTCTATGTTTGTCACTCTTTCCGACCAATGGATTTTTAGTATTCGACGCAGACGGCAAAGGTGAAATTTTTCTAGATCCTGAACATTTCTTCTATATAGCATCCACGTTTGTGATCCATACAGAAGAGTTGCAAGAACGACTGCTTTGTAAACTTTAATTTTAGTCTTTATTCTTATTTCTTATTAACTCCATAATCTTGATTTAAGTGCGCCATACGCTCTATTTGCTTTTTACAGACGTGCAGCAATGTCCTTATCAACACTACAATCCTCTGAATGAACACTGCCGAGGTAAGAGAACAAGGAAACCCTCTTTAGTGCTTCACCAATCACAAAAATGTCCTTGCCAGCATTTACTGTACCAGGAATCGGCTGAAACATGCACTCCGTTTTCTTGATATTTATTTGCAATCTAAAACTAATAGCTGCTTTTGCAAAAGAGTTTACAATTTCTTGCATATCATCTGCAGAATGTGCTACCAGAGCACAGTCATCTGCAAAGAGTATATCTCTTAATTTCACACACACACACACACACACACACACACACACACACACACACACACACACACACACACACACACACACACACACACACACACTTCAAAGTCAATACACACCACTTGTAAACGGCTTACAAAAGTCATACCACCCAAACATGTGAGAAAAAATGACCAAAACCACTTTCTCACTCCACATCACCCTATCGACACGCTACACTGCACACAAATCATACGAATACCGTAACCACGCCCACCAAGCTACACCATGGAAACTCTAATGCCGCTAGCGCATACCACGGTACATGCATCGATAATTTAAAATCGTCAAGGGCAATGTAGCAGTAAAATATAGCAAATAGTGAGAACGACGATTATTTGAGCATCTGGAGATCTAGCTAGAGTATCTCCCAATAGATAAATATAAATTAAACTGCAGTACCGACACGCTGTTTCACAAACCTCGCATTTTCTCCACGTCGTAAATTTCAGCTTGCTGTAATCGTACACGTACGGATTGACGCCGGCTTCCAGGAACGTCAGAGCTCTCAAGATCTGCCGCCCCATGACCTCAACCACGAGGGCACTCAAGCATGCGCAAATGTGTTTCGTAACGTTGTTCTCCTTATGTCGGTTTCGAGCTCTGAGGTTACCGTTTTAGACGTTCGCGCTCAAATACATCACATAAAACGTCCAAAAACGGATTTACAACTAAATAAGCGATTTAATTAAATAGTGGTAGAAACTGCGCATGCTCAGAGTGTAAGTAATCATGGCGGACGTCGACGCGGTGTTACTTCATGGAAAACCGCTGGAATCATGTAAAGTCCGCGACCTCAAAGACGAACTGAAACGAAGAGGATTATCGTGCACCGGGGCAAAAGCGACCTTACGCGACCGTCTCAAAGAAGTGAATAGCAAATTGTGGGAAGATGCTGCAGACATTTCTATTTGAGCATGTCTGTTGCAGGTCTTGAGCAGGGAGGTGGATGGGAACGAAATAGTTAGTAGTACTGTTAGTCTAGCTGCTGAGGCCGGCGAGGAGAAGACGGTAGACGGCGATGATCACGTGGACACAGGACAGCACGAGGTACCACAAGACACCAAGCAAACAGACCAAATTAGAACGACTGGAATTGGTAACGGGACAGAACAAACAGATGAGATAGACAAGAAGGGCGTGTCTTGCAGTTCTGTTGTGGAGAAGGAGGAGGAGAAGGAGGAGAGAGAGGTCAATCAGTCAGACAGTGTTGGAGATCATGCTGAAGAGATGGATAATTCGGGAGAGGAAGGGAAAGCTCGACTGTCTGTTCCGGATCAAAGAATTAAGGGTCCCAGATCTCCAGGTGCCGATGCTAGTGAGATTGCTATGGAAACCATGATTGTGGTACAGTACAGTCAAACATTTCTTGTATACATGAAATCTGTATGCTGGTTGATATTTACTGTTACGTAGCAACCTGGAGCACGTAAACGTCGTTTGGTTATACACAAAAGTGCGCATGCTCTATGCCACATACACATAGTTTGTGTAAATACAACTGTGTCTATGTTAGGCTCGAAACGAGATACAGATCATACGGTGGAAATGCCTAAGAAAAAGCGAGCCTGGGGTGTCTCTAATACTGACAAACCTCAGGTAGCATCTGTACAGATTAGCACCGACTCGCTAAAGGTATTTTAATTGCAGGTATTTCTGTTTTTCTTCTATTGTTTAATATGTTGTATTGTGTAGGAGATTATACCCGATGATGTGGCGAGTGCTGTGGAGAAGGTAGCTGATGGCGAAGAGAGTGACACCAGTAATGACGCCGAAGACAACGATAACAGACGATCTAGAGAAGGGGCCGGTGCCAGACGGTCACTATCTCAAGGAGACGTGGATGTTTCAGAAAGACCGTCACGACAGAAGATTAGTCTAAGACAGCAAAGACTATCAGGATCAGGTGTGTGTGTGTGTGTGTGTGTGTGTGTGTGTGTGTGTGTGTGTGTGTGTGTGTGTGTGTGTGTGTGTGTGCGCGCATAGCATCAGGTGTCAAATCTTGTATGTGCAACCCAGAGCCATTTAGAGATACAAGGGTTCTCGCTACAGCAGCACCACGCTCAGAAATGGTAGATAGGAGTCCAAAGTCTTACAGCTAAGGAATGTTTGAGAATTCCATACTACTGAAAAACAATACTAGCCACAAATCTAGGCTCTTACAAAATAACTCGGGATGATAGCCTTGTTCCAAATGTACACATGATTCCAGATGCCGTTCCAGTGACCCAGAAAGTACAGGGGAAATAGCACATAGTGAATCTACTCTAGACTAGTCATGGCTTCATGCAAAGCAACAACAGTGGTGCACATCATCAACGCCTGACTAGACAGACTTTCTGTAGTTTGATCTACGAAACTTGCCCATGCACAATCTATGAACATCGCTAACAAGGGCTTACTGGCGATCGAAGTTGATTTCCTTGCCAGGGCACTTGAACGTATATTACACGCAATAGCTACAAAGCAAAGTCTACCTCACTTGAGATTGGCTCCATTGTGCATGTCCAACTGCAAAGAGCAGACTGCATGCGTGTCGTGGACCCGCCCATCCCGCCACGCTCCCAAAATGTATGGCTCTGGTTCAACCCAGAGGTGCAACCCACATCCCAGTGTCATGTCAACAAATGCTATTTTTGGAGGTCATGCACGCCAACAGCAACACTCATACGTATTAGTTTACACAGCAAGCATTAGGCATCACACCTTGTATGTGCACGCCCACATATCAACAACACACGCTGGCACTCCAAGGGTTTCGTATGGCTCTGTTGCGTACCAGGTTTGGTACGCAACAAACGCAGCAAAAAAACAGCCTCGCTCCATATGCCACTCCCCCACACCGTGTCTAGTGCAAACGGCAGGCTGGAAAACTCAGTGATACTTGCGTGCAACGTAATCTGTAGCGTTTGTCCTACAATGTAGGAACCTGAAGGCGATCACGTTGATAGGAAAGCACGAAGTCACTGAACGAGGTAGACTGCCATTAGCGTAGCGTAGTGTTCTTGGAACAATTGCATGTTCGACGTCGACAGGTATAGTGCATATGCAGACGAAGACAATGATGTTTCTAAAACTGACGGCTAATAAGGAGTATTCAATATTGTAATAAAAATTATTTGCTATTGGAATGTCCAACGAGACGTTCTCAATGTGTGGCAAATTGACAGGACATTATGTCCAGTAGTCGGCGAAGGCTATTTCGCACACTGAAGATCTTGTACTGAAATGGATACCGTCTACCATGACAGCAACTAAATTAGCAGTCTGTCTACCATGACAGCAACTAAATTAGCAGTCTGTCTGTCTGTTTGTCCGTCTTTCTGTCTGTCTGTCTACTTTGTCCCCAATGTGCATTTATTGGTGGTACTTTGTAGCTCCTGGGGCAGCTAGGATAGCTGCACGAGGGATAACAGAGGCAATTGCAAGCACCCAAGATGTGAATCGTACCCGCCGCACTCCCTCACCAGCCCGAAACCCTCTATCTTGTATTCTGCACGTAACCAATCTTGTTCGACCGTTTTCGTTACCTCAAATTAAGGAGTTCCTCACTCAAAAGGGTCAACTAGAAAACGATGGCTTTTGGATCGACAAGATCAAGTCACATTGCTACGCTATGGTGAGACCTCTACATCATGTGTATGACACACTGTGCTACATGTGTTGTGTGTATTGTCAGTATACTAACCAGGAGGAAGCTCAGGCTATGAGAGAGGTCATGCACGGATTGAAATGGCCGATCACGAGCCCCAAGTTTTTATCAGTTGATTTTGCCACGAGGGAAGAATTAAATCGAGCAATGGGTATTGCAGACACTCCAACCGTCCCACCGCCAGTAACAATAACAGAGGAATCGAGCAAAGATACAAAAGGTGGCCTTGCAGAGACTAGCCCTGTTGTGCCCAACATGACAGGTAAATGTACACATCAGAGTTTGATTTTTTGTTTGGTAACTGTGAGTCTGTAGACACTCAACGCCAAGTGGTGGAAGAGACAGAAGCTCCCAGACCGGACAGCGCATCAGCAGCCAAATTACTCGACAATTTGTTCAGAAAGACAAAAACTCAACCGGCCATCTACTGGATTCCTCTAACCGACGAACAGGTACGCGACATCACCTTCACTGATTGACTATCTGCCAGGTAGTAATGCACAACACGTGACCGCAGGTTTTATTGCGAAACAAGAAGCGTAAAGAAGAGGAAGCGCGGGTACAGCGGCTACGAGAGGAGCGGCAACGAGAGCGCGAAAAGGAGCGAGAAAACGAGCGCGTAGAGCAGCAAAGCAGACGAAACAGAAACCGCGAGGGCGACAGAGACCGTCGGGATCATCAAACCCGTAGCGGGACCTTTGACAGAGACAGACGTCGGTCTAGGTCGCGTAGTAATGACAGAAGCCGTCGGCGATAGGCACAAAACGCAACATGAACAAATGGTGGATGTGGATAACAATGGATGATAACTTCTAGGGGCTGTGCATCTAATAGCTTGATTCTCTCAACAAGGTTGCTTTTAGTTCATCTGTATTATGTAATCGGTAACACCGTCATGCTGTGTCGTCCGTGTCTGAATTTGTTCCTTCTTGCCTGCTGCCTTGCTGCCTGCGGAGTGATGCCCGTACTGCGTTGTTGTCGGAACGTACGGACTTGATGACCAACGACATCTGGGTTTCGATGTTCCTGCATGGATGAATTGATTGCTTGCAACCTAATTATATGAATAGATCGTGATTGGAGAGTGTAGTTGTGTGATACCTTTTCTCGGACGCCATGCTTTCCAACTGTCTCTGTTTGTCTCGCAGCAGCACCTGTAAGTGTCGTATTTCTTCTAGGTATTCACGTTGCCGGCTCTGGTGCTCTTTGTCACGATCCTTCAATCTGAACACATTACATTAATAACAATGATACATGTGCGCACACACACACACACACACACACACACACACACACACACACAACACACACACACACACACACACACACACACACACACACACACACACACACACACACACACGCCACTTTCAGTAATAATTAATTAATTAACTCACTTCACTGCAGCTTGATTAAGCTTCTTGTTCGCTAGTGCTTGCTGACGCTGTACAAAGACCCGCGTTTCCGTATAAATTCAACACAAGACCAGTGAATCGCTAAACCTTCAATTTCTCTTCCAGTCTGCCAATAGTTGTGTCATCTTCCCGCAGCAGAGTTGTTGCGGCACCGACCGCTTTCTCCCTTTCTTGCGCCTGAAAGAAAAGATTGATTTGCTCATTGTTTAGCTAAGAAGATATACTAGACTCTATTTACTACAACAGTACATAATAATTAATAATTACCAACTCTCCGACTGCGTTTCGCTCAGCTTGTGCCTTTTCAGCCTGTCACATACTCCACACTGTAGACCAACCATCATGACTATCTAGCTAGACGTGCTGACAAAACTTACGGCTTCAACGGCTTTTTGCAGTAAAGCGACTAAACTGATCTCTCGCTCTTTACGTGCAACGAGTTTCTTTCGTAGTGAAGCAATTTCACGTTGGCATCTCCTACATTAACGTTGCAACACAGACATAGTCAAAAACGCCAAGAGAGTTACGTTCAGAAAGTAGCCAACTCTTGAGCTCTTCTACTTGCAGCAACATTTGCTTGCAGACGAGCGACATGTTCGGCAGCTTCTGCACACGCGAGTAAAGAAAGTAGTAATCCAATGTAGGCAATTGATATTAACAACCAACCTGCTTTTTTAACTTCTAGTGACTGCTTTTCTGTTTGTACGGCCTGTTCACATAATACGGTTCATACTTCCATTTGAAATATCCATAGGACCATACAGAATCGAGAGACTACCTGCAGTCTCGCAAATGCATTCGATGACTTGGCTTTGCAGCGTCTCTCCACATCCTGAGTGACCCTATACAATTACACCAAGATCGAGTGCACCATTATTATATTTATTCAATTTATTATTTTTGATAATATCAACCTGTGGCATTCCTCAATTGAAGCCAGATGCTCTTCGATTGGCATCCTCTCCAAGCGCTCGATGGTCAACCGTTCACATCTCTCCTTCAACTCATCACATTTCTGAGTCAGTATTTTAATCTCATCTTGAAGCTCTTTCTTGTCATCTTCCAAAGACGAGATTTGATCAGACAATTCCGTAACTACAACATTCCATAACTCGACAACAATCTCCAGCAACAGTCAATCAACCACACACACCTTCCTTCTCTTTAGCAGTCAGCTGTGCTTTCATTTTTCGTTGTTGTATCTCTCGTTCTTCCATCAGCAATGAGTTCTCCTCCACTACAACTTTCACTTCGTCTTGAATCTTCGACCTGCCAAATAACATCACACAAACAACTCCCTTCAACATGCAGAACAGTGCATAGTGTTATGTGTACATAAACATGAAGTGCCCATCTTAGACTAAACAGGTTCTTGTTTGTCAAATGAATGTAGGGACCATCAATAGTCAAAATGGACGGATGGACTTTGTATTAGAGATGCTGCTATGCCCAGATTAATAATAGAATAAATAAATGTATTTTATATTAATGTTACCAGTCTGTATGTTAATATTTTGTCAGCATACGTATTGACACATGTCTGCATTGTACAGCAATTAGATAGTAAACCAACCATTCGTTGCTTGTGATTGGCTGTGAAATTGTCAGCTCTTTGACTCTCTGTTACAAACCCATGCAAGGTAGCTTTACAACACAATGAATATGTAAGCACTAACTTTGGTTAGACGTCTGTTTTCCTCAGAAACTCCAGCAATTTGCTGTTTCAGTGATTTCAAATGATTCTATAAAAGATAAATAGTAAAGAGATACCGATTTTGATTGACAACGTAACCGACTTCGTAATTGCTCAAGAGATCATCTTTCTCTTTCAATCTCTCGTCGTATGCAGTAAAGACGACCTGTGCAGCACCAACTGTCTAAATATAAACGCACTCTTGACTTGGAATCAGACACAAGCGATGAAGTTTACCTCTCTTGATGGAGACTTGACGTTTGTGCCAACTGAAGGGCCAGCATGTCGAGATTGATAGCGAGTTAGTTCGACCGCCAATCTGTGAACTAGAATATCAATAATATTAATATGCATCAAGAAAATACAATAGACAATCGACGGACTAAAGTTTAATACCCATGTCTCTTAGCTGTCTATTGTCATTGTCGAGTGCTGACTTTTCTCTTTTCAAGAAAGCTAAAGTACTGCCTGGAAACAATTCGAGGTCGACTTACTGCAGACATCATGTTTGTTTGACATGAACTTACTGTCTTCTTGAACAGATGAGCTAAGTTCCTTGAGAGTCTCGTTCTCAACTTGTAGTTCAGCAACAACTTGCCGAACGGCCGTCAATTGTGCTGAAAGCTCGTGGCTTTTCTGATCTTGATTTTGTCTTGTTGTGATTGAGTGAACGGCATCCATTTCACTGGCCTTCCGCTTGGCACTGATTAGTGAGGTATTCGACAAGTGCAAAAGTTGTAGTGCACCGTCGTCCCATGTATCGTCAAACTGTTTGCTTCTGTTGTTTAAAGACACTTTGGGGGATACAGGACTGTAAGAGTCTGGTGCAGATGCTGTTGTCTGCTCACCCGGACTTGAGTTTCGCTGTCTAGGAGAGACGTGAAAATTTGGCGAATGCGAATAAGTGTGGAATTCAGTCTGTGGACGGCTAAGAGAAGCCGACTGATACGAACTTCTGTCAAATGTGGTCTTAAGAGGCTCCGAGTCTGCGGCATGAATATGATCGTAATGAGCCAATTGTTGCTCATGCAGTGAATGTTCAACAGATTGGCTGGAAACGAAACGATTGTAGCGATTCTCAACTTGAGAGTTGCGTCCAAGTGTGGAAATCTCTCCCTCAGAATGAGCCTTTCCTAACACTTTTTCTTCTGTCTCCTCGTGAAATACATCCGCCGAAGACTCCGAGATCGAGTAATCCTGCTCTAGTATATCATAATGAGCATTCTTCGATGGCTTCTGTCTGTCAAAATCACCGTCATTCTCAACAATAAACGAGTTTCCTTGCCGAACAATTTCAAGCTTTCCAACATGTGCAGGACTATACGTTTCCCTACTTCTAATGAGATCGCCCTTAACTCCCGACACTGTATGATTTCCACAATCATCCAAGCCTGTCACCAAGCTTCCTCTCTCTGACCTCTGCTGTAACTGCCTCGATGGTCCTCCCCCATCTCTACTCAATAATCTGTCGTCGCCAACTGATAATGCTTGAGCATCTGAAGGACGTCCACTAGGACTGCTCGGAAATACCAAATTCTTTCCAACCTGAAAACAATCAATTAGCAAGAATTACTTCTAATTTTGGTAACCAACAATTTATTTTGAGTTAATTGACCTTCTTGCTTTTAATTTTCTTAACTTTGGCATAAGGAGGTTCAGTTGCACTTTTGTCTGAAACCAGCGGTGCAGTATTTCTAGCAACCCGTGCTTCCGCATTCCTGCCCTCGACAGGACTGTCCAGTCGCGGTCGTTTATCCGCGGTGTGAGCATTCAAACGTTCTGTTTCCAATACGAGTGAGTTTCCTTTCTCGTGTCCACTAGAATGTCTATCGGCTCTCTGACGAGCGCTCGAAACTCTGCCCCCCTTTACATTTCGTACAACACTATAATACCCAGCCTCGTCGACGTCAGAAACATTTAGATGCCCATCTATATAATATAATGTAGTAGGTAGTGGAGATTTGACAATACATGTAAATTTAAATTATCAAGTGCTATCAATTAAGTATCCTATTGAGTTACATTATCAAGTAAATTTCTACATTGCCTATGTCACGTGCACTGTATCTGCTTCAAGCAACTGCTGAACAAAATTAGACGTCACAATCGCTCTGTATCGCTTACTAGTTGGCGAACTTGTCGCTTTCGTGTTTCGAGTTACAGATGAGAGGTCGGATGGAGACTCCTTGTACATAGAATACAATCTGGTCGAGCGAGAGAAAATTAGATAGAAGTTTGCTGACCTGTGAGTGTTTCTTCTTTCGTTTGAAAAGCCGTTTCATGACAACATTGTTTTCAATTTGATATCAAATGGGGTCAGTCTCCTCGGAGTTCGGTTGCTACCTGTGACGAACAGTACTGTACCGCACCTCGACTAACTCACTACGTATATTTCTTGTTTGTTTAGTTGTCTGTCTTTTTGTTAGTTTGCTGTGTGTGTGTGTGTGTGTGTGTGTGTGTGTGTGTGTGTGTGTGTGTGTGTGTGTGTGTCTGTGTGTGTGTGTGTCTGTGTGTGTGTCTGTGTGTGTGTCTGTGTGTGTGTCTGTGTGTGTGTGTGTGTCTGTGTGTGTGTGTGTGTGTGTGTGTGTGTGTGTGTGTGTGTGTGTGTGTGTGTGTGTGTGTACACGAAATACACTGATTGTCTACTAATCCATATCCTAGTTTTTGACGTAAGCGACAATAAAAAACATACTCACGCACAACGTTAACAGCGCTACCATAAGCAAACAAACATTTTGCGCAAACAGAACACCTATCATGCTGAATCAAGACGTCACTTCGCTGTCCATATAGTCAGTCATCTTGATAAGAGAAATTTTTCTCCCCAGGGTTGATGCGATGCCCAGAGAAATGCTGCGAACTCGAGCTAAACAGAGAAGACGTCTCTTCATCGAAAGAATCAACCGTCGACTTCTGCGCCCTGTAGTATATGTACACACATTTAATTAGGTTAATTAATTAAACAATTCAATACAAACAGTCTTTTTTAACTTAATTAAATGTTACCGTCGATAGTTGTAGATAAAGGTAAAAGGTATCATGATGACGAGACCTCCCAAGCTAAAATACGTTTTTGTTGTCGCATGTGGGTCCCACATAAACGGTCCCTTAGACGGATCTTGAAACAATGTCCAGAAGAGAAATCCGAGAGGTGTGGTGACAGACTAAACAAACACATAGGTCGATGATAAATCAATGCATGGAGTAAGACGCTTAGGCTAATAGCAGCTAGCCTACATTGACTATTGCCATAAATGTGGCTCCGTCGCTGAAGCGCAAAAGAAGTCCACCTCCGATGTACGCCACAACGTAGAATCCAACAAAGAGACTTCCTCTCAAGCCAGATGAGTAATCACAGCCACCGTAACCAAAGAAGCATTTTATTCCATACCAATAACTAATAAGCAAATACATTACAACAACAACAACAATAACAATAAATAATAATTTTTTACTTTTTCCCAAACTCAGTTATGCTGCCGTGTGCTGTGCCAAATCCGGGAATGATGTCGATCCAAAAGAGAGCGGCTGCTGTCAGCAGCTGGTAAAGCGAAGTCCAAAAAAGAAAGTAAAACAAATTGATTTGACGAGTTCCGTTACCACTGCGAACTCTCTTTTTCAGACTTTTTTCTTCTAGCACGTTCATGATAGCAGCGGGCACCTTTATAAGACAATTATCAATTAGTAAACGTGTATGGATTCAAAAATTTTTAATTAAAATGTTAGTTAATGACTTACAAATCCAAACATGAAACATAAAGGCCACAGGACACGCGCAGCACCAGTGGAACTCGTAGATGCACTAGACTGACTGCAGCGTGGTTTGTCTAGATCAAAGATATCCGGGGCAAGACAGAGCAACAGAGCCATGAAGACGGCTACAGCTGAAAGGCCTTGAACAAGATTCGGTTTCTTCTTCAAAATAAATATCCTGCGTAGCAAATAATTTAACTTTATTTATTTATTTATCAATTTGTAAGCTGTAATCTAATACCTGGCGACAACAGTCAAAGGGATCATAAAGTTTCCCAACAGGGTCTGCAACATGGGACTCGTTCTGGACGCGGTTGCGGCAAAGACGACCATAACGCCGTTGATGGCGTCGCAGAAACCGATCAAGAACATGTCGGTGTGAGGAAACTTTCTCTCCGTACGACCGATGGTGCCGGGCCGGCCAAACAGAATGATACCGAGCGTGACGAGCCCGAATATGATGACAAACGACAGACTGGCAAACGACAAGACAAAAAAGTTATCCAGCGATTTCGGTTCTGGTCCAGTCGTATTGCTTGTGTTTGGGCACACATTCGAGTTGTTGTTTCCTGGACTCGCGATCGCTAGAGAGCTATCGGTACCGTTGCTTGATGTCATTGAAGCTGCAATCCACAGCGGCAAAACGACGTTTTCACCAACCTGAGCAAGCAAAGCACGTTAATAAACCCGCCACTATACTAACGCTGTAGGTCTTTCTCTAGTCATTTGATAGAGAAGCGTTACAGTTCTTACTTACTTGTCCTATGACGAATAGGGACGCATAGAACAAGTTTATCAACATTGCCGGTGTGCAGACGGCCGTCGCGTATCCCATGATGAAAGAATAGAGATGGACACCGGACTAGACGAGACAGCAGAGTGATTTGAAATTTGCTGCTGATGTTGCATCACGTGTGCGACTCAGGAGATAGCATCATACCACGAACTCTTCTTACATCATGCACATGCATTCGCATCTATATATAGGACGCGTGCATGTGTATACGTGGGATTCAGAGTAGATCTACCACTTTCGACCCAATAGACCATCATCATTATTGGATTTTTGTGTGTGCGACAAGACATCATTTGGATTAGTCCAGTAATACATTGAGTCACATTCCACGCCAGTGTGTGCATGAGGAGTGATCGTGCTGGATTTGGGCCGTGACGTGTAAAAGTCTGTTGAGACCATTTAACTCCAATTATTAGCAACCCTAACGAAATTACCACCAGGTAATAGTTATTATATTTAACGATGCTGACAAGCTGATCGGTAATGTGGTTGTATGCGCTTGGCTCCTATAGCATTATATATTAATATATGCCTCGTTTCCTAGACTATAGTCTCTTCAGTAACTGGTTGTCAAACTTTGCCAGTGATAGCGATCTATTAGATTTGCAAGACAAATATCCTGCGGTGGAAATGTTGTAAAATAGCAAATTAATACAGTCGTTTTTAAGGAAATGAGAAAACTGAATAACAAATTATCTCTATGACACAATATCTTAATTTAAACTGATGAAATGGCTGACGGACATGGACAATGTCATGTTGAATCCAAAAGTCTGTAAATAATCGAAAATCGATTTGCTGTCTTACACATTCAATTACAATACGCGTATGTCCAGAACAGACAATCAAGACGAAATAGAATACGCAAAACAGCTATTGCCACAGCAGACTAAGCAGTCACTGATAAAAAAATCACAAGCTTCGTAATCTCCACCAGTGCATGGCGTATGCAACTACTCGTTGCAAGTAATTGTTAAGTTTGTGATGCTTGCAAATAGTTGAAATAGAAAATACGTGATTTATATTAGATCTGTCTGCTAAACTATGTATTTCACACTACGTATCAGCTGTCATTACACTTGTATAATACAATTAGAACGATTCGCACAATATAATCTAGTAGTGCTTTTGCATGTAAGTTTTCCTGTTTTTATTCAAAGATGCAGATTGAAATTTGTATGCAAGCAAATTTGAAATTACAGTGAAATAACTTATTAAAACAATAATTCTCTAAGACCATGCAATAACGTCTCTTATCAGTATATATGAAGCTATATCAGTTAGGCAACAATTTTTGAAGAGATACTAATTTCTCTTGAACGTGCTTCGGGGATACCAAATTTCTGAGAATGGCAAATTTTCTATGACACCAACATCTCTTAGTATGTAAGGTATTATAAGTGCGGCAGCATAAGTTCTACTGTTTAAACAAACAATCGTATATATGGCTTTAGTTTACATGCAGTTGTTTGTTTGTTTCTGCTGTGCTGTTGTATCTGCAATACCGTGGTGCAAAGCATTTCCAAGAGGTTTCGATACCAGAGAAACCAAGGAGTCCATTTCGAAACATCAGTGAATGAGTGGGATTCGACGGTATATCACAGATCTAGAGAGAGAAGCGTTCCAAAACCATCAGTTGGGACTCAAGTTGCCGCCTCTAGACGCTAAATTGAGGACAGACCGATGCCTATTAGCCTGGTTCAACATCCCTATAACAATCTAGAGCGAAATCTCGTGTTTGGTGGTTATTTCTGATTCACCAAATTTCATACGAGGTACGTGGGTGTACACACCTATTATCAATTCTTGGTATCGTCTTTCGTTATCATCAAGTGAGCAACCTGCTGATAGACCAGGTCACACAATGGTGAGTTTGTGTAAAACGACTGTCGTTCTATTTGGAGGTTTTCAAGACCGAGAATCATATGCTTTTAATAATACTTGGATTTTTGATGGTATTCGAGAAGAATGGAAGAAACTAGAAGTGAAAATGGAAGGAGAAGATGTGAAAGCTCATACATTTCACACCGTTGTCGTGCTGCAACAGAAAAGGAGCAGTTGTCGATGTAAAGACAGTTTGTTTGTGTTGGAAGACTGCAGTTGTATGGAAACAAGACGAACGTGAAGGAATTACACGACTTGCTAGAATTGAGATGCCAGAAAGAAGAAGACGGTGAACGAACGTACACTTGGCATCGATATGAGCACTCCAACAAACCTGAATGGTAAAACGGCGTCATCTCGCCATCAACGACAGCACTATGTTAATATATGGTGGTGTGCAAGGAACATCAGCCATGACGAAATTGACGAAGGTAAGAAATGCCTGGCTGTTCGACAGCAAACATCAAAGATGGCGAAGATCGTTTGCTTACACATTGCCTTACGACAGCATGCAGTTTAGAAGTTTCGTCTTGTTTGACAAAATGCGCAGTGAAATTCTTCATGTGAAGGGAAGTGAGGTGTATAGACTAGATTTGACAGCAAGGAAATGGATTGAAGTGCGTTCCGTATCAAGCAACTCTACGTCTACTCCCGAGCAATCCACGATGGGATTGTCGGCCTTCTCTACAAGTTAAGGCATTTTTGCGTTTAGCAGCGTTGAGCAAGATCAAGATCTATCTAAAACGAGAGTGTGGTATCTGATGTTTGTAGGCAATCTGTATGGCAGCTGAGTTCTTTACCATGAGAGAATCCTTCTATTGACCAACAGTGCATGGACCTGTCTGTATTCATGTCAAGTAGGAGGCAGTCTCTTTATACCCGTTTTTAACCACTCTTTACAAACCAGTATCTAAATACCTTTGTTATTTTTTGTAATTACATGAAACAAATGTTAGTCTCTTGGGATGAGCTCCAATACCATATAAATTTTTGTGTCATATAATGTACTATTTGGTAAGCAAGGCGACAGAATTTATAAACTTTGTTATGGGTGATGTTTTTGTGTTTACGCAATGGCAGTTGGATGTAAAAAGCAATACGTATAGTGGCAATATTCTAACGTTGGTCCTTCTTCATGCTTTCGCTACACGCCGGCCGTCGGTTCCAACAACACTTACATGGTCACATACGGAACAAAAGAAATTATTAATTTTTGCCACAAAAAGAATCTACCATTGTGTTGGAAGGAACTCTCTAAAGGCGAATCGGACTTACTCATACCCTCGTCAAATGTTTGCGTTTATCTTATCCGTCAAAGGCGATGGACCGAATCTGATACTGTAAACGCGCCTGCTTTCGTCTGTATCCTGCGCTGGTCGACGTTGGGTACGGTTCTATTGTTATGATTGAAGGATTTACGTGCGATAGAAACACAAGTACAGCAATTATTTACAACATTCTCGTAAAAGTTTATTTAACCTTTTTAATGAGTACAAATAGAGATTCCGTGGAACTGCTCGCTCTTCAACGATATGTGGATGTTGGATTTGTTGAGAGACGACTCGTCAGTGACGGGACAATGGACTCGCATTGATTCTGTTCCCAATACGCCTGTGCTTATGGGAAGGCTGGGACATTCACTTTTGATTGTAGATTCAATGGTTTTTATGATTGGAGGATCTGATGTATTTTGAGTGACTATATCGCAACAAACTCGCGCCTTAAAAATATCGCGCAATTTTCAGAATTTGTGTTTCCATGACTTGTGGTATTTTGATTTAATTGGCAGACGATGGCATAAAGTTACAACCATCTAATCAAAACGATATGATGTTTTATCTTGTTCATCCAATCAATTTGTGCAAAGTCAAAGCGGCTGTGTTGGGAAGGAAAATTTTAGCGATTCGTCACAATGTCAGTGGAAAGCACGGAAATTATGATTATCGATCAGATAGTGTAGTTAAACTTTTCTCAATTCCAACGAGTGGATCCAACAAACGAACAATCTTAGTTTTCCTGTCGACAGTCTGCACGTAGTCGATAACAGAGGCTACGCACCCGGTAGTTTGAGAATGCCCACCGAGAAGTACAAATACGTGCGTCTACCAATAGAAAATCAAGGTGAACGGGTCTTGAAGGCCATATGCATGCGGCCAGGCTGTCATGCCAGATGGTACTCTGAGAACTGGTCACTCAAACATTGCTCTCTGTGTCCGATAGGAAACTTGCAGACGTCGGCTCTACATCGTGTTCACCGTGTCCTTCGGGTTTGACGACAAAAGCAGAAGGATCGACCAACATGACTAGTTGTATATGTGACGAAAGATATTGTGATAGACATGAAACATGTTTTGTTGTCACGAGAGAAGGACAGCGGGCTGCTCATTGTCAGTGTGAATTCGGTTACACGGGTTCTCGATGTCAGTATCCTACTTATCACATCATCACTGTCGTGGCAATAGCTGTTTTGCTCATTCTATTTGATCTCGTGGTCTTCCTGCTAAGAATGATCAAATACAGACGAATAAAACAAGCGAGAGAGATGGAAGTGGAGGAAATGGGACGCGTGTGGACAATCGATAGATCAGAGTTGAACTTGAGGCTGATCGAACGCATCGACGGAGAGACGCCGGGAAGTTATCGAACCGTTTATCGAGTGACATGAACGTGGCTGTGAAGAGACTATAGATGGTGATGCGAGAAGGAAGAGAGAAGAAAGAATTCGAACGAGAGATTCTAGAGATGCGTTCCTTTCGTCACGCCAACATCGTGTTGTTTGTCGGTGCAGGAAGATTTGCACCAGACGGATGTCCTTTCTTGGTGTTGGAGTTTAAGCAGCGCGGTGCTCTTAGTGCTATTCTCTATGATGAGCCGATTTATCTTGATTACATGTGACAGATCACATTCTGCTTCGATGCAGCGAAAGGAATGGAGTTTCTTCACAGTCTTCAACCTCCACTCATTCATTGTGATTTGAAGAGTAGCAATCTGTTAGTGAGCGAAGGATGGACAGTGAAAGTTGCTGATTTTGGTGTCGCTAGGTTAGTTGAAAGTCAAACAACTAGACAAGCGGTATGGTGACGGCGTGACAATCACTTGGAACCAGATGATCTCACGACTTCGCTTGTACAAGCACGCACTGATCTGTTACGTAATGCAGGGACCGTTCTGTGGAGAGCACCGGAGATATTCTCAGAGAAAGAGCAAGCGCACGGGACATCAACAGACGTGTACAGGTAAAGTTGTCATACAAATTATCTAGTGCTGTACATATGCATAGCTCAAATTGTCTGTCTGCATGAGTGTGTGTTCGCGATACGCGGCCACGTCTTTTGTCCGTTCGCAACCGAAATCGGCACGCACACTCGGCACGCAAAGGGGAAGATTTGGGTAAAAAATTACAAAAAATAATGCACAGAGTCCCCTCTCGAGGGGTCGACCCCCACGTAAAATTTCTCGATGATGCAAACGCTACACATTCCAGTTCATTAGAACACACGCCCACGCCAGTTCTATATAGACCGTACGCGTCGTCGTCCTTCGCAAAGCTTCGAGCAATCGAATATCTCTTGCCAACGGAACTTACTCATAGAGCGCTTTTGTTTCTCTCCAAATTCCGATTGTATTTGCACCAAATCCAGCCTACACGTTTTATGCAGCAAGTGCTACACAGGGAGTGTCGAAACAAGCGCGAAGATTAGATCCAGGACTCTATTCATGATTAGATTGGCAGACACAACACATTAGAAACGGCCATTTGCAGTCTATCTTTCGTGATGCTATAGGTATTTGTCAGCAGCCAGTGCAGGCGTCAATGATGGAAAAGGACACCATTTTCGAACGTCCACACCTGTTCGACGACCGAAAAGACTTCTCCAACATGTGGCCTCTAGGAATCGAAAGCCTGGAGTTTCAGCTTTCAAATTCGTCTGTCCATCTTGAACAAACGCTGTCTTACACATGCAGGATAACACAGTCTGACTAATAGCTCAGCCAGAGTTCTACCACCTCGGTAGTTTTGCACAGCCAGCCCCTCCCCCTTTTGATTTCCGTTGGCGGGGAGGTGGAAATCAAAAGGGAGAGGGACTGGCTGCTCGAGACTCTACATCTCTTAGGATGCTACGAGATGTTGGCGATTTAGGTGCATGCCGCGGTATGTTCTCTCTCTACAAAAAGCCATCAGGATGCAGGTCTTCCCAACCTTATTTCGGCATGACTTTTCAGTGTTGTTCTACAGTTCTTTGACTGTAGTTGTAGGCGCGCAGTCAGTCTTCGTCTGCTATACTGTACACTCTATTTGGGGTGCGTTTCCGGATATTCCCAACACCACACTACCTATAAATAAAAAGCATCGTTTAGATGTAATATTTAGTATTTTTGTCTACCTGACGTCTCAGCGGGCGGTCTGAACAAAGCAGTTTGCCTCGGTCTCCCAGACCTGTGTCGCGACGGGCTGGTCACTTCTCAGACACATCTCGGATATATAGCCCGGATACGTTTAACTTGCACGTGCACGGTAGACCATTCTCACGTGCACAAATGGCTAGTAGTTCGAAATGTGAGGTGTTATGCTGACAGATCGTGGGAATTGCGCTTTCTCTGCGATCAGTTACCACACTGAGTAAGCAACAGTGGCTAGTGAAAGGAGAGCCCCAATATGGGGAATGTTGGTTGCTACAAATCGTTTTCTTTGCAGAAATCGACTTTCTCGAGAAACAATTGACTCCAGAAAAGCTTCACGTGATGCAGTTATTATACAAGACGATAGAGGTTTGTACAGTTTGCTAGTTAATTGATATTAGTTAATTAACTAATTATTAATTTATTAGAATACAGTATTTAGTAACATTAAAGCACAATTTATGTATTTATGGTAGTATTTTTGAACCTTAATTAAATTTTATTTAATAAATAGTAATTTATAATTTATGTATATATATATATATATATATATATATATATATATATATATATATATACATATACCGTAAAACCAGAAAATCGTGCAGTACATTGTTTCGTGTGGTCGAACTGACATCGCACGAATTGCATCCGCACAACATAAACCTATTGCGCATGCGCATTTCTTTAGCACCTGTTACTGAACAGCATCCATTTCTTCCATGTCGATCCACGATTTCTATCAGCGTATTATGCCAAAAGACAATGGCATATTTGTCCCTATTCCGTTTAATGCAGAGGAAGAGGCTGCCAATGATGCCGTTGGAGATGAAGCTAGGGAGCTACTTTCTCTACGGACAAATGAAGAAAGACGACAAGTCAGCACACGTACAGTGAGGAAGTGAGGGCAGCTATTGGAAAGTATACAGCCCACCACGGGCCTGCTGCAGCAGCCAGACACTTCACAAGGCAACTGCACTGGAACGTGCCTGAGTCGACAGTCCGCAAGTTCCATGATTTGTACAAGGTGGAACTGCAACGCCATGAGTGTACATGGCTGCCAATCGCACAATTTGAAACCACACAATAGAGTTGAAGGAGTGATTTTGGACAAAATTGCACAATATTATGTACACACGATTTTGTGGTTTTACGGTATATATATATATATATATATACACTTGGACAAAATTATAGGGACACCTCGCTGTGGGTATGTAGTAACACAATAATTAGGTCACAATTTACCAACTATCAATATTGTTAAGAACTTAATAGTTACCGCGTTGATTGTTAGGTTTCTTGAGAATACTGTAGAGCCTAAATTGTTTTCTTTACGTTTCGCATTGCGGAAAATGAGACCTAAAAGTGTATGACGTCATGACTGCGTAAGCATCGTAAGTTAGACTCTCTCTGATTTTGTTTAGTGGCTTTTAAAAAAGCCGGTTTTAATAACATGAAGGAAAATTGAAGCTCTTCACCAGTTCCTCAGTACCGAGTGTTCTTGCCTCTCGCCCTCCTGATTGTGTCCAAACGTTGCGGAACACTTTCTGCCAAGTTCCGGACACACACAGCTGGAATCTGCTGCCACGCCTCTTGTAGAGCATTCCAGGGCTCAGCTGCAGTTCTCGGTTGGCGACTGTTGGCAGCAGTTTTGAGTTCATGCCACAAGTTCTCGATTGGATTTGCATCAGGCGATTTTGGTGGGCAAGTCCAGCAGTGTGACGTCATGCTGGTGTAGCCATTGTCTTGTTGACCGAGACGTGTGGATTGGCGCATTGTCCTGCTGGAAGACAAAGTCGTCTCCTATCAGTGCCGCTGTGTCTGTAAGCATGTGCTTCTCCAGAACCTGTTGGTATGCCATGCTGTCCGAACGACCTTCCAGTTTCACCAGAGACCCCACACCATGCCAACACATTGATCCCCACACCATCACACTAGCCGCTTGCTGGACCGTACGATCACAACATTCAGGGAGAAATTCCTCACCTTTGCGACGTCAAACGTACAGAGCACCATTGTTTCCTATGCTGACTTTTGACTCATCTGTAAAAAGAACAGATTTTCAGTCATCCAAAGTCCATTGTGTGTGAGTGGTTGCCCATCCCATTCGCAAGTGCCGATGGTTTTCTGTTAGCAGTGGGTTTTTTCTAGGCCTTCGCGCGTTCACTCCTGTCTCACTGAGATGACGACGGACTGTTCTACTTGACACCTGCTTGCCGGTTTCATCAGCCAGCTGATACGAGAGCAGTCGTGATGGTGCTCTGCGGTTCTGCAGTGCTATTCTCTTCAGTTGGTGATCTTCCCGGATTGTCGTTGCCTTCCCACGTCCAGGTTGTTTTTCATAATCGCTGCTGCCATGGGAAAGCCGTTGCAGGCACTGATGAACCGAATTCCTGGAGCGGCGGACAAAAGCTGCGATCTGACGCACAGAATGGCCAACTGAGTGAAGGGCTTCAATTTTCCCTCGCGTTTTTGGACACAACTGTTTGCCTCGAGGCATCGCTGCAACTCGTGAAATATCACACGGAACAAGACTCTGCAACTGCGTGCAGCTGAACGTTCAGGCTAACTTATCGCCTAAGTTTGGTGGTCTCAAGGGCAGCGGTTTTAGTGCAGCTGACATTTTGGCGGTAGCAGTTTGAGATTTTGCTACGTAAAACGTGGACCGGAAGTGGCATGTCAATGTTCTTTTGTTGCTATACCTTTTTTAGTTTTTGTCTCAGCAGGATTTTTTTGTAATTAATTAGTGTCGCATGATTTTTGAATACGTTGAAGTTTGTTTATTGATTAAAATGGCAAAACAATTTAAATTGTGATGATATGCGCGAAATCAATGCGCAAAAACAGATAATTCACCTTTTTTTCATAATGTTGATAAGAGGACCCACAAAATTGCTTTCACTCTCTACTACAGAGCATTCTTAGATTGTATGCCAAGAATGAGCATCCAAGAGCGATGAACGTGTACAAAGACAAGAAAAGTAGGAATGGCCGTCTTCCTTCTTCAAAGCAAACTAGATGCGCAGTAGGTAGTAAGTACAGCTGCAGTCTTGAACTCAAGCTATGTTACATACTAACAATGGCGCAATCAATGAAAAAAGAAATTTGAAAAACATTTGGTTTTGCTAGAGAAAAATTCAGTGCCAAAGTTAGACTAGACACAAAAATGCCAAGTATCCCTATAATTTTGTTCAAGTCTGTATATATGTATATATATATATATATATATATATATATATATATGTATATATGTATATATATATATATATATATATATATATATATATATATATATATATATATATATATATATATATATGGATAATGTGTGTTAGATACCCATGTAGGTGGGTTTATATAGAAATATATGTATTTCTAAATATACATACATACATGTGTGTGTGTGTGTGTGTGTGTGTGTGTGTGTGTGTGTGTGTGTGTGTGTGTGTGTGTGTGTGTGTGTGTGTGTGTGGAAACTTTGAAAGTTGTTGCCAAGAGAGCTGCTTACCACCACAACATTACTACCAGCCAGTCTGTGTGCCAGCTACACAAACAGTTATCTGTGTGTCTGTGGAAATTTAACGCTTGTTTAGTTTTAGATTGCTTATGTCTAGATTGTGATGGCTTAGCTGGCTTGTCTTATATTTAGTGGTTTAAACATCTATGTATAGTTGTACTTGAAGAAATAATATATGACTATATATATATATATATATATATATATATATATATATATATATATATATATATATATATATATATATATACTAGTAACTATTGCAGAAGAACCCGTTTTTTAATTAATCATTTACTCTGCTGTTACTGCAATTAATTTGTTTGATAAGAGGTATGGCAAACAGGCAGGATTACAGGAAGCTGTTGATCTGCGCCATGGACAGTCTGTTGCCACAGAAAACAGTTTTTCATTAGCCTAAAATAGAAGCAATCCATGATCCATTTTAACATAAAACAGGAATAACTTGTTCTGAACACTCATTCTGAAAACTCTAACTGCAGTCTGTTCCTCTCTATAGATCAAGGAATATGAACAATCCAGGACATTTGTTGTTGTGAATTCAGTTAATATGTAGTGGTGAGCTAATATTTAGTGGTGGAAGTTTTGATTGATGTCTACAGTCAATGTCATTAATTAAATTTATATAGTAAATGTCGATTGATTATTGCAATTAATATTTATTGATTTAATACATTTTATATTTTCTTTGATTAAATAACACAGTCAATATTGTAAATAGAGTCAACCTAACTTTTTTATTCTGGTTGTTGCAGATTCTAGATGAGTAACCTGGATAACTTCCATTATTGCACCTGCCAGAAGACGAATTACATGTGTGGTTTAGGCATATGTCATCTATGTTTCGATTAATTAACATTTTCTGGATCTCGATAAGGTACTTGCATGCAATGTCTCAGTTGTTTGTACTGCACTTGTAAGTCAAAGAAGGTTTGAATTTTAGTTCATCTTTCGAGATTCTCCACAGAATTACACAGAAAGTGCCTTTTCTTTAGGGAGCTGCCGTGACCAGTTTTCTGAAGAAATGAGTGAAAACTAAGTTTGTATAGCTGCATTGCATTTTGACTCGTAGTGCTTTTAGCTATTGTACTTTGCACATTCGATAGATTATTTGCAGGATCTTTTGGGAGACCAGCCATGCTGAAAGAGATTTCTGAATAAATTTGAATACATGCCATATGAGTGTATCTATTTATATCTATAATGCTCACTTGAACGATCTGCCATTCATTGTGTCCCTGGCTGTTAGATTGGGAGTTGCTCTCAGATAGGGCTCCATATATGAGGGCTAGCTGTTACAGTAATTCTGGTTTCAAAACTTGATAAATACAAAGGGCGGTGTTTCTTTACTATGATGAAATGGAGCAGTTGATGATGCGTATTCACAGTATCTTATACCATGCTCAAATTGACCACAAATAGAACTACGTATATACAAGCACAAAACACTATCATGTTACTTTGAGTCTTTCTTCAACATCTAGAGCGTACACTGTTATATCCAACTGGTAATGACTATAACTGGTTAAGATTGAGTTATGCGTATACAGCATTGTAAACTGGTAAACAAACGTCATAAATCTGGTAAGAAATGTCACAGCAGTCGCTAGATTTTGCTAGAGAGTACTTTGACATGTCATTCCCCGATCCACCTTCCAATATTCTTCACACATCCTATACACACAATGCAAAATATTAAGCATCTCACTCTTCAGGTAAATTTTTGAATCTCTTTCTACGCATTGTAGTGTTCTGTCTAAGTGACTAGATGATTTTAGTAAGCATTTCACGTCCCATTTAATTATGAGATTGTACATTACATGAACTAGTTACTTGTAATCACATGTACCACACATCCTTGCTAGCTAGGTACCTATAGCTAAAGCACGCTTCTTTTAAAAGTGTGCCTACACTATCTTGTTCAGACAGTGTAGATATTAACCAATATGCATGAGAATTTGTTCCTGTCCACAATACCACAAATTATATTAGCTCACCACTACTCATGTTAACTGAATTCACAACTACAAATGTCGATTAGTAATACTCTGCCACCTAGCTGCAGTAAAGTAATAAAAATAAACTTTGAGTTGAACAAGTTTGTTCCTTAATTTAATGTCCATACTCCTGTCTAAGTGGTGTCCTCCCACAGATTATTCAAGAAGACAAGTGGTTCAACAAGGTCCGTCACATTCCTGAAACTTTGAATCTTGAACTCTTGAACTTGAGCAAGATACAGCAATTTCAACAAATTCTGTCAGACAAGCCAGCCTCTGCTGTGGCATTTGGTGACGTGACTACAGTAGCTACCAAATGTCTAGACTGGCATGTGACAGATGGTTACATGATACACTGCTTGAAGGTATGACCTCGCTTCTCAATTGCTCATCACAAAATCGTCTTTGCCTTGTGCTATCCAAAGTTTGCTAATTCACGTTGAACACATCCATAGCATTAGCTCTAAACAACAGAAAGAAGATTAGACTTATATTCCTTATTGTCAACGTACAAATTGATGCCATAACTGGATCTTCTGTTGCATCAAATACATTGATGAGTGGGAATCATTGGACAGTGGTTGCTTTAGATTTGAATTCAAAAGCTTCCTTCTATGGCAACCCATTGGGATACACAGTTCCTACCAACTTGCTGGTAGAACTAATACAAACACTGGGCTATGTAAGCACTGCCTTAGGTGAAAGAGTGGATATTCATGATTTGATTCCTATGCATAGGCTGACATTTGAAAAGATGGAAAACACGCATGATCAAGGCATTGCAAAATTTTCCCAATACAAACATGTTCTTCTCTTTGTGAGGTTATTGCCTTTATTTTTGTGGCAGTTGCAGCATTTTCTCCAGAGAATCGGTAGGCACACATCTGTTCACCACAGTTGTCCTTCTATGTGACAAAGCAAACTCAAAACTTTACCTTCAACCAGGGTTCTCCCCAGGATTTCAGGAAAGCGTAGCGCTAGCCCCTCCCTAAGACCACGCCCATCCAACAATGTCACAACAAAGTCCCAATTGCAATACTAATCTATTATCAATATATCAGACTTGCTGCTAAAAATCGTCTATACTAGTTGTTGTTTACAGGCTGTCAGCTATCAGTAACCCATTAGTTGGAAGAGTATGAATTTAGCATGGACAACTGTTGAAGTCAAGATATTGCTGTGACTTGCAACCATGCATTGACAAACCTGTTAACTAGTCTACTAAGTAGCAGTGCACGCTTGCTAGATACACACTGTGACACAATTGAATGCATAAACACAATGAGCGCTTTCACACACAGGATTAACTTGGGTTAAATCGAGTTAACTTTGGGTTAGACTCCAATTACCCCGGTGGTGTGAATGCGAGTTTAGTAAACCCAAGTTAACCTGGGTTAATTAAGACTGGGGTTAAGTGAGGGTTAAGCTAACCCTGGCTTCGAGTAGGATTAAACCGGGTTAAAGTGGGTTAAGCAAAGACACGCCCTAATATATGCAAAAATATGCCCTAGAGTGGATCGAGCTAAGGTACAAAATGGCTTGTCCTTCTCGTGTTAGGCTATCGGCGTTACTGCTTTCCTATTTACCAGCAGAAACTTCAAGCAATCGATGTATTCGCACTACTGTAGATCTTCTGCCTCTAATTACCTGTGTTCTACATGTGAACGCAAGTTGAGTGGAGTGGGGTTATCATAACTCTACCCGAGTTATCCTAACCCGAGTTAACCCTGTGTGTGAAAGCGCTCAATGACATACTATTTATTCGGAATCATTACTTCAAACAGCGACTGAATATATACCCTAAGGTTGCTGCTATGTTAGAGAGTAATAAGCAAAACTGTGTTCAATCTTACAAGTTGTCCACTGTATAATGAAATTATGCTGACTCTGTTACAATATTGTAATTGCATCTGTTCCTCTTGGAAGCCCACACCAGACATGCAGCGTTAAAGTCAAAGTCTTCTAAACAGAGACCTTCAATAGAGATAAACAGCAGCTGCACTGTGATTTTGTTGCTCAGACGGGTTTCTCAGAGATGTCTTTATCCTATTCAGTTCAGAAAAGCCCTCTCACAGTCAGCAGTGGAAGCAGGGATTAGCTCGGCAATGCATGGCTGCAAGGTTAAAAATGTTTGGAAACACTAAGGAAAGGTTCTCTTTCTTCTTGTTCTGTATGGCAAAGAATTTGCACTTTGAAGTGGCACAGCTGTTGGAATCTGACTGGAACTATTCTTGCAAAGTGGTCAATCAGCGGTCCTATTCAGTATTGGCTTTCTTCAAGCCGCCTACTTAGTAAGCAGGTTCTAAACATGCAAATTACGTCATTAAGATTACGTTTCCTTCACATGCACTTGCTATCTCGTATCTGGAGCATATCTAGACAATCTCAAATCAGTGATATCTGAGAGTGAAGTAGAAATTCAAGCGTAGGGCAGCGCTACGCTCAAACGCCCTGGGGAGAACCCTGCGTCAACCAAGCCCTTATACTCACTACCTGACGAATACCTTAGCAGTATGGCTGCTTTCTCATCAAATTAAAATTTCAAATATCCTAGATAAGTCCATATTAGCTGATGAAAACTTGCAGTCTCAGCAAATTCAAAGCCACCATCTCATGCAACCTGAACGCCAGAAGCTTTGCTTAAGTCTGAGTAAACCTTTCAAGACCAAAGTTTCAGGAGAAAATGTAACTCTTCAGCAGCTTCACCATGCAAAGCAACTACTGATTGGCCCTCCTGCTATATGCCTGACAAAGCAAACAAAGTTGGTAGCAAAAATTCACTCTTGCTAAGGCCGTTTCAGCTGGCAAGAGGAATCCTTTCTTTTCTAATGTAACCTGGTGCACTTCTAATGAGAGTCATTCACAGAGTACAGAAGCTGACTATGTCAGTGAAACCTCCATGCCTGTAGTAGCACAACAGTCAGTTTATGTGAAAAAATGAACTTTAAGCACAGACACACTTCAACAATTTCAAACTACCAGTGAAGCCAATCTAGAGCACCCACTTGATGCCAAACAAGAATGCAAATCTGATTCAGGCCTCCCTGCCAGTATTATACCCTTGCTCCCTCAGCGGTACAACTATTTTGTTGACTCATATTGTCAGCATGAATTGGAAAGTTTCCTAGGAGCCGAAACAAGCAACTTTACTCTAGAAGCATGGACAAGTGCCAATTGTGAAACTGCAGCTGTCCAGTGGATTACATATTATGAAGAGGTTTCAAAAACCACCTATCGAATCACTACAGGTTTCAAAGCAAAAGTATGGCGACTCCTTTTTATAACTGTTCGTCATTGTCATCATTACAGGAAACAGAAAACTCTGTCACAAATGTCCACAGAAAGGAAATGCAAACTAAAGAAAACCACCATACATTGTTCCACACAAGACAAAAAGTCAATGTGTCCTAGCACTTTAATAGTTAGGGTATACCCACCTGAGGCATCTAGAATCTCAGACCACCCTGAATATCTTGCCTTAACAATCACATATCACCCAATCCACAGTGGCTATGCGCTCAGCTTTAGGCCAGTCACAGAAGCTGTGAAAAAAGCGAAAATTAGTCTCTTTTGAGTCTGGCAGCTCTGCTGCCTCTTCAAAACATGAATACTTGACCCAGCTCCAACTGAAAAGTAATCCCCGAGTAGTTGAGAGCACTCTTGCAGACAGAGCCATAACCCCAAATGTACGAGACATTCAACGCCTCTTTAGAAAATGGCAATCAGACAACATTTTGCTTTGTTTTGAGCGACTGCTCAAGGAAGTGCAACGATACAACAAGGAACATGAAAAAGAGGGTGGGCGAGTATTTCTTCAACCTTATAAAGCAGCAGCTGCAATGAGCATGGATGAACCTAAATCAAAAACCAGAAAGACTGATGCCATGCCCTTCCTTTTAGCTCTAGTCACTCCTCTCATGGCCAGAGTCCATGAAATGGTCACACAAAGTGCCAAGCTAGTCTTTTGTGACTCAACAGCCAGTCTTGATAACTTGAACACAGCTGTGTTCATACTTGGCTGCGGCACATCAGTAGGAGCTCTACCACTTGCTGCAGTTATGACATATAGTGAAGATGCTGTTACCTTGTCAGCAGGGTTTACAGCCCTGTGCCACATACTGCCCAAGTGTGCATTGTTTGGAAGAGGCCCAAATCTTGGACGACTAGCATTATTGACAGATGACTGTGCAAGCGAACGGATTGCTCTAAAGAGTACATGGCCTCACGTGGAATTACACCTATGTGTCTTTCATTTTTTACAAAGTATATAAAGATGGCTTTGGAGCTCAAATTCTGGTATCTGTGGTACAGACAGAATTACCTGTATGGCACTAACAAAACAACTTGTTTATGCCCCAAGTGAGCAAGCATTGACTAAAATCAAACATGAAGTAGACAAAAGCACTTTTCAGACATTCAAAAAGAGACTAGGTGACTACTGGCAACAGATGAAAGAATGGGCTGCGTGTTTCCGAAAGAACTTTCCCACACAAGGCAACTATACTAACCATTATTCAGAGGCTAGTATACACATCATAAAAGACATCCTTTTCCAAAGGAATAAAGCTTGGAATGTGGTACAAATGTTCAATCTTCTCACAAAGACTCGCAAACTGTATTACCAGCAGCGTTTAATATCCGCTCCGCAAACAGATTAGATCATTTTGTCTCTACAAGATTTACTGTGACAGGAGTAAAAGCGTACACCATTCCATCTGACGACATTGTCGCAACAAATGACCCAGATGTTTACACTGTTGTGAGTCAGTCAGATAAGAATACAATGTGGTAGTAGACTTGCAACTGGGTGAGTGCACCTGTCCCATCGGAATGCAAAGTCAACCTTGCAAACACCAATTTGCAGCAGCAATGAAGTATCGCAAAAGCAGTGTCAATACTATCCCAACGTATTCACCTCAAGGCCGTCAGCTTTTTGCAGCAGTGGCATTATGACAACACTGCCAACCCATTTCCTTTTACAGTAGTGTCCACCAAAAAGCAGAAGAAGATCATCTAAAGTCTCTTTCCATCAGTATGAATTGGTCTGATGAAGATATCAAACGTTCCTTTGAAAAAATTGCTCCTTGTTCCTGTGAAACAACTGAAGTGGCAACTGCAGCTGACGACAAAATTAATTTTAGCAATACATTTCAAAGAGATCAAACACAACCAATTAACAGAGGAACCTATGAAAAGTCAAGGGGCATCATTGAAAGAGTACTGCAGGTCACTAAAGATATCAAGGACGGACTGCATGAAAGTCATGTCACAGACAGCTTCATAGCTGCAGTAGAAAGGTTTTGTTCCAATTATTGAAATTTACAAGGCAAAGGAATCCACTCACCTGGTACACAGCAGCGACTGCTTTCTGCTCTACACATGTTTGGTAAAGAGGTGGGAGTCAGAAAACAAAAGAAAAAGATTCGAGTGCAACCTACTGCTGTAGCTAGACGACACTTCAAGTCCTTTTCTACCCGTCCAGCATCAGCAGGATGGCCAAGATTGTTCATGAAAGCCAAAACTACAACCAACATGTTCAACAGAAACATTATCCCCAAACGAATCCACCAGAGAGCAAGGAGAAACCACAATCTGACAATAAGTTTGAAAACAAATACCCCTAATGCCATCTAAACTGTACAAGGATACAAGATTTTTGAGTTGAGGAAACTGTTTATGTTAATATTCCTTGATATAAAGAGAGAAACAGATTGTAATTACAGTGTTCAGAATGAGTGTTCAGAACAAGTCATTCCAGTTTTATGTCCAGCAAACTGTGCACCCACTAGAGAAATAGGCTTCTTCATTGTGTGTGTTTTAATTTTATTGCTAAAATGGATCATGGATTGATTCTATGTATTTTAGGCTAATGAAAAACTGTGTTCTGTGGCAACAGACTGTCCGGATCAACAACTTCCTGTAATCCTGCCTGTTTGCCATACATTTCTTATATAAACAAATTAATTGCAGTAACAGCAGAGTACATGATTAATAAACAGGTTCTTCTGCAATAGTTACTAGTATATACAGTAGTGGACAAAAGTATTTGCCGGGTAGTTTTTGTTGTTGATTTTTCATCATATTCTGGACTACAGAATGGAAATAAGTGCTGATATGAGCATAAACTGATAAGTTAGTCTGTTTTCAAAGGTTGTAATATTGTTTGCATTGAATATGCTTTGATAAGTTGTAATGTAAACTTAATTAATCTGTCTTAACTAGGTTGTAACAATAATCTTAATTAAATTGCAACAACCAACTGATTTAGACTCAATTCTGTACCAATTAGTCTTGATTTTCCCATTGCATGACAACATTGACCGAGAAGTCGCTTTATAAAATATTTTGTGCTTCCACCCAAACACAAAAATCCTGGGAACCCTTGAAATTTCTTGCCTGGCAAATACTTTGTCCAGTACTGTATACACACACATATAAATTATAAATTACTATTTATTAAATCACATTTAAGGTTCAAAATACTACCATAAATACATAAATTGTGCTTTAATGTTACTAAATACTGAATTCTAATAAATTAATAATTAGTTAATTAACTAATATCAATTAACTAGCAAAATGTACAAACCTCTGCCGTCTTGTATGATAATTGCATCACGAAAAGCTTTTCTGGAGTCAATTGTTTCTCGAGAAAGTCGATTTCTGCAAAGAAAACGGTTTGTAGCAACCAACATTCCTCGCATTGGGCTCTCCTTTCACTAGCTACTGCTATTTACTGAGTGTGGTAACTGCTCGAAGAGAAAGCGCAATTCCCACGATCTGTCAGCATAACAACACATTTCGAACAACTAAATCATGTATCCGGGCTATATATCCGGGATGTGTGTGTGAAGTGAACCCAAAAAAATTGCGCTACACTAGTCTGGGAGGTCGAGGCCAAGTACGGTGAAATCTGGTATCGGTGAAACACTTGTCAACACCGGTCAGCACAGGTTGGCTCGAGCGCTTTGAAAAGTTGTGTGAACGCGGACCGAGCCGATTCGAGCTGGAATGGCCGCTAGACGGCTCTGTGTCGAACTGTAGTCTCGCGTAGCCAGACCCTCTCCCGGCATCCTAGCTATAGGTATTAGCGTAGCCAGACTTTCTTCCGCTGCGTAGGACGAGCCTTTCTAATGTACACGTAACCGTACAGTGCATATCTAGCTAGTGTGCGTACGTGCACATCATATGTAGCAAGAAATACACTACCAAGTGAAACTGGCTCGCTTTTCTCAACGCCGTGTGAAAGGGAGGGTTGGTTCGGCTTGTTGTTAGAAAGAGCTCGTGTGAAAGGGCTTTTAGAGTCTGTGCAATGTCGTACCATGGACATCACATGCTCTTCACCCGCCCTCTAATTGAGGCTGCGATCACATGGCAGATAGGCCTACGCAAGGCATCGCAGCAGATCTAATTCAAGTTGCCGAGCGCTGCTTTGGCATTGTATGCAGCATACTGTGCACTTCTAGTAAGATGCGAACGCAACTCGTTCGGTGTTGCGGTTAGGTGTCGTGACACATTCGAAACATAGCTGCAGCGCAGCACAGTACTTACCCAACCCAATAATCTTACGACCGTCTACAATGTGCAGGCTTTTGGAAAACTGTAACACTAATTAAGTTTTAATATGTTTGTCTCTATATGTCGGGTGATCTAAATTTAATTATCTGACTGGACATCAATCTGTCAGAAGTCAGACTCGTGATTCTCGTTTGAGAAGGTCGCTACAGTACATGGCTTTGTCCAAGATGCAACGCTGTTTGCTGCTTGTAATTGTATTGTCGAGCTTGGTGACTACCAGCAACGGTTGGTGGAGGCGTCGAAGAAGAGGCTGCAGTGCGATCAACTGCCAAGTTGGGTCTTGGGGTGCTTGGGGAAGTTGCAATGCAGCATGTGACAGGACAGGAACACAGGCACGATACAGGAGCAAGACCAGAAATGAAAATAGTTGCGGATCGTGCAACCTCGCTTTGTCAGCCACTAGGAACTGCAATGGGCCATGCTGCCCTAAATCGTGAGTGCTATGTATCGCAGCTAGCTGCAAGTAGCTTCATTTTTTAATGCGTTTGTGCAAATCTGATTTTTCGCTTCGTTGTCGGTTGCCCACGTTGAGATCTACATTCTAGCCAAGCTGACCCACAATCTACGCATACATTTCCAATAATAGCATTTAGTTTTGAGCATGTTTGTGTTTCTAGAAATCTTGTCTTTGTCTTTTAGTTGCATTATGAACGGGTGGGGATTCTGGGGAAGCTGTTCTGGTTGTGGATCATCGTGCAAAAGCTATCGATATCGAAGTGTATCAAGGTGGAACATCGCTGACATTTAATACTAATTGCCTCTAATAATTTCAACGACGATTATTTTTGGTCAAGGTCTCCTTCTTGTGGAGGATCCAGTTGCCCTACCAAAACTACGGACCAACGTAATACTTGCTCATCTTGTCCTTGCTGTCGTGTGAACTGCGCTGGTGAGTCGAACCGTAGAGTAGATCAGTTTAGAAAGTAAAGCTTCGAGACGTGCTCAGCTCTGGCTAATTGTTATACTGTATTAGTGAACGTTTGGGGAACGTGGGGTGTTTGCAGTGCTTCCTGCGGTGGATCGGGAAATCAATGGCGCTACAGATCAATCAGGTTTGGTTTTGATAACGTCAAGCACATGCTGCTATTCTAGGGTTACGTCATGTTGGTATGCATAAATATAATGTCGAGCGATGTGTTTAGTCGCAATTCTGCGTGCGGAGGAAGTAGCTGTCCAAGCACTGCCGTCTCAAAATCATGCACGTGAGTTGGCGCAGTTTTGTTTCATGCAGTAATAATGATTGAGTTTTGTTTGTTAGTGGTCCTTGCTGTCCTGTTGATTGTAAAATGTCCAGTTGGTCTAGCTGGGGTGCGTGTGGAACGAACTGTGGAAGTAGCACACAAAGCAGAAGTCGTAGCATCTTAGCCTACCCGAGTTGTTCTGGAAAGAGTTGTTCATCTACGAGTGACGCAAAACCGTGTACAGTACATGCTACACGAAACTGCCAGGCAAACAATTTAAATTTAGAAAATGGTATAAAATAGCGAGTTGTTTTACTTTCTCGTCTAGGTGAGCTCATGGGGTAGCTATGGAAGCTGTAAGCCCAGTAACGGCAATTGCGGGAGCGGTACCCAATACCGTTACCGATCAGTTACTGTTAATGCATACTGTGGTGGGTCTTCTTGTCCCTCCACTTCCGGTTCCCAACCTTGCACCGCCGGCTGTTGTCCTGTTAACTGTCAAGGTAGAGGTGATTGATGTATTGATGTTGTGAGCCTCTTATATTTTTCTTTCTATTCTAGTTGGTTCTTGGAGTAATTGGGGCTTTTGTTCATCTTCTTGTGGGAAGGGTTTACAGTAAGACTTGCCGATGTTTTACTATACTGTCGCGTTTGGAACGTTTCTTGCATTTCTTGCTTAGCTACCGTACCCGATCTGTAACTGTGAGTTCTAGCTGTGGCGGCTCTTCTTGTCCTTCTCTGAAAGAGTCAAAGACGTGTACTTATGATCTTTCGAGACCGTGCAAGGTCAGTGGCATGCGAGCACTGCTTCTGTTGTGAAAGGCAACACATACGTGTTTCTGCAGGTTTCGTCGTGGTCACCATATTCTTCTTGTACCGATAACTGCGGTGTGGGCACATATACCAGAACAAGAACAGTTACGCAGTCACCCCTGTGTGGGGGAGCATGTCCGTCCCTTTCTCAGACGACGTCTTGTACTGTTTACGCAAACAAAGATTGTGTGGTGAGATTACGTTTCTATTTTATAAGTCACGGTGCAATGACAGGTCGTTGAGTAGGTTACGGGGTGGGGTAGCTGGGGCAGCTGCTCTAAGAAATGCTCTACTGGATTACAGTACCGTTATCGCACCGTCTCACAAAAGCAATTTTGCAAAGGCAAGAGTTGTCCTCCTTTGTTTGTAAGATTATTTACTAGTGTGCGTGAGCTCGCTCATATGGCAGACCGAAACTTGATTTACAGGTCACTAAAGCTTGCGGTTTGGCAAACGGCGGATGCCAGCACAACTGCAATAACGGGGTCTGTTCTTGCAATACCGGTTACCTCCTGAACAGTGACGGTAGTAGTTGTCGTGCCCGCTCTTGCGGCACTCCGTCCGTCAAGTATTGTCCGAGCGGTACCACATACGGGACAACGTGCAAATATCCTAGCTTCTCATGTACCGGTACGACATATTCACACACTTGTACCATCACCTGTCCTTCTGAATATGCCGTCAAGAACGCACCTTCGAAACTGCAGTGTCTATCGTCTGGCGTATGGACAGCTTACAGCACAACATACTGCAGAAGAATTAACGACCCTCCTACTAAGGTATACATGTGTGTGTGTGTGTGTGTGTGTGTGTGTGTGTGTGTGTGTGTGTGTGTGTGTGTGTGTGTGTGTGTGTGTGTGTGTGTGTGTGTGTGTGTGTGTGTGTGTGTGTGTGTATGATAGAATTACACCACCTCACTTTCTGGTTTTACTAAAACAAGATATACTGTTTTATGTTTTAGGTTTCTGTGTCTAATTCGGTGGTGAACGAGAATGTTGCTAGTGGGACGGCTGTCGGAACGTTGTCCACGACAGATCCCAACGTGGGTGACAGTCATACTTACGCTTTACTTGATAGCGCAGGCGGTAAGTTCACACTGAGCGGCACAACACTGAAAATAGCCTTCAGTCCAGACTACGAGACGCAGCCTCACAAGTAAGGCGCGGGATGTTGTGGTTGTGTGACATCACGCTCGCATTAATCGATCTCAAAATGTTTAGATACTCGGTTAAAGTTCGCAGTACAGACAAGAAAGGTTTGTATCGCGATGAGACGCTGACTGTTTCAATAAGAAACGTGAACGAGGCTCCTGTCAGTGTCTCGGTGAGCCACAGTATCGATGTTACAGCATAAGCGTAGGAAACGGGGCAGGGACACTGGGGACACGTGCCCTCTCAACTTTTCCAGTCATCAAGTGACCTGCTAATAGATAAGGATGACAGCCGTAGGAAATGATAACATTGACATGACATACAGTATTACTGCACTAAGGCTATAATTATAGGGTTAATGTTGGTTTTCTTATTTTTGTTGTGTACCATGCATATATATGATTAATTAACAATACATTTAGCCTTGTTGTGCATAGTCACGCCCTCTTAGGCAAGTGTGCCCCTTAACCAAATCTATAGGTTCCTACGCCTTGCAGTAAACAAACTATCAATATTGCTAATGTGATTGATTGTTTGTGTAGATCTCGAATGCTGTCGTGAACGAGAATAGCAACAAAGGAACAACGGTGGGATCTCTGTCGACGTCCGATCCGGATGCCAACCAAAAGCACACCTATACTCTAGTCGACTCCGCCAACGGTCGCTTTTTGGTCAACGGAGATAAAATCCAGGTAAAGCCGTTCATGCTACGTTCGCCCTCTGCAACAGTCGGTCATCTGCTTTTTGCATACGTCACATGTGTAGGTTGCTGTTTTAAATACGCGCTGTTTGTCTGAGGGCGGCAGTCAATGTGTCCTCAACTATGAGGCGAGCAAGAGTCACAAGATTGTCGTCCGCTCTACCGACAATGGCATTCCGGCAAGATCCAAGGACGTCACGTTGACAATAAGGCTGCGCGACGTCAACGATAAACCAAGAAATCTCAAGCTGTCGGGATACAAATTGTACGAGAACAGCAACGTCGGTACGGTTGTCGGTACGTTGTCTTCAACAGACGAAGACGGAGGACAGAAGTTGAGTTACACTTTGTCGAATGACGCCGGTGGCCGATTTGCGATTAGTAAGGGCAATCAGGTGGTGCGTAAGAGCTCCACTGGACTCGACTACGAGACGACAAGAAGCTACAAAGTAACAGCAGTCGTACAGGACAACGGCAATCCCAGAATGACGGTAACATCTAAGAATTTGATGTTAGTTAATATTTTATATTACATTTCCGTCTTTACTTCTTTTCTTCTAGCTTTCTAAGCAGTTTACCATAGAAGTATTGAACATCAACGAGCCTCCAGTCTCCATCGACTTCACTTCCACCAACGGGCAGCTCTCCTTCACTACAAACAGTCCGCGAGTCAACGAAAACTCGGTCGCTCAGACGGTCGTCGGTACAATAGTCGCCTACGACGCTGACGCCAACCAGAATCTGAAGTTCAAGCTCGACGACACCGCCGGCGGTCGATTTGCTCTCGACTCGAAACGTGCCGCTTGCACCGCCAGTTCGACTGCGGTATACGCTTGCGCGACTTGATTACCATTAATATATATGTTGTTGAGTTTTGGTATCGAATATTGCAGGGAATCAAGACAAAGTGTACAGTCCCGGTCGTTGTCAGTGGCACTCTCAACCACGAGGCGGACGCTCTGCACACAATTGTCGTTCGCGCTACCGATCAAGACAAACTCTTCATGACCAAGAGAGTGTCTATTACCATTGTAGACATCAATGACAGACCGAGGGTAATAGCGCGTTGAGTGGTAAACTGCGTGTTAGTGCATGTACTGTCTGTTTGCAGGATATTGTCTTTGTGGGAGGACAGCCGTCTATCAAAGAGAACGCCAATAATGCTTTGATTGGCGAGTTCAAAACGACAGACGACGATCCAACAAACAAGCACACGTACAGTCTCGTCGATTCCGCCAATGGTAAATTCGTCATCTCTGGAGCTTCGTTGAGTACCAGCGCAACCGCTAACATTGATTACGAGATTTCTAAACAAATAAAAATTACCGTGAGATCAACGGATAGTGGTACGCCCCGTCTGCATGTCGATAAGACGTTTACCGTCACGGTTACGGACGTTAACGAGACTCCGACTAGTGTTAGTCTGACGGTGTCTACAGTCGACGAGAACAGTGGGACGGACACGGTCGTTGGAACTCTGCGTACCGTAGATCCGGACAACAGCCAGACAGTGAGACAGTCACACACCTACACACTACTCGACAGCGCAGACGGCCGGTTCAAAATCGTCGGTGGACAAGTGAAGGTAAACGCATCACTAGTATATGCTGCAAAGATAGAATCTTCAATGTTGATTTTATTAACATAATTTTGCTGATGAGTATACAATAGCCTAATTATTAAATTGAAATTAAACTTTGTCCGATCACTCTCGCAGCATGATGCAAGAACAAAATGTTTAGAGTGCATAATATTTACAACGTAAATGTTTAAAAATTTAAATCGCCAATGCGTCAATTTTAGACTGAAATGATAAATGTCAGGTCTATAGAACTTGATGTTGTTTAGCGTGCGGTAAACTGATCTACTTTCATTCTAGGTTACTACGAAACTGCTATAGCTATTTACTTGTAGACTGCTATACGTTATAGATATTACACTGAGATTTTGTTGTTACAACATGTTGAGAGAGTGATCAAACAAAAATTAATTTCAATTAAATAATGAGGCTATTGTACGCTTATCAACAAAATTATGTTAATAAAATCAACAGCGAATGTTCTATCATTACTGTACAGTATATAGTAATTATTGATGCGTTTGAGTCGTGCTAGAACGGCTGTATGTCTTACAGGTGGCTCCATCTGCCACAAAGTGCTTGCAGGTTGGTGGTAGCGAGTGTAAGCTGAACTATGAGAAGGCAAAAACGCATCGTATTCTTGTGCGTACGACGGATAACGGCAACCCTCCAATGCAAAGAGACTTCAATCTGACAATTTCTCTCAACGATATCAATGATCAGCCGCGGAGTTTGAGCATCGATAACTTCAAGGTGAAAGAGAACGAGAAGATTGGAACGTTAGTTGGCGTTCTTAGCTCGTTAGACGAAGACAAAAGTCAAACGCTGACATACACTCTGACAGACAGCGATGGAGGAAGGTTCCAACTCAAAGGGAATCGCCTAGAGAAGGCAAAATCTGCCAACTACGAGACCAAGACATCGCACAAAGTCATAGTCAAAGTATCAGACAATGGCTCGCCATCTCGTTCGGTCAGTTTTTTGTTTCACTCTCGCTGCCATAGTATTATTAATTGACAACAAGCAGTTTGCCAGCTAACTGTTTACTTTAGATGACTAAAACTTTCACAATTGAGGTACTCGACGTCAACGAGGCGCCGGTGACGATCATTTGTAAATCTACGGCCGGTCAACTGTCGTTCGCCGACAACAAACCAAAAGTCAACGAGAATTCGGCCCGGAGTACGGTCGTCTGTACTTTGGAAGCTCGAGACGCGGATAAAGGACAGACGATTGCTTTCGCCTTAGACGACGACGACGACGGCCGATTCAGTGTCGCCAGTGCGTCGACCGTCCAATGCACGGTATGTGGTGTGATGCAATGCAGTTGTTGTAGATGACGCGTTTTGCACGACAGGGTATATCAAACACGGTGTGTACGACGAAACTTGTCGTGTCCGGTACTTTGAACTATGAAGAGACCGTCAAACACGAGATCATCGTGCGCGCAACGGACAAGGGAGGCAAGTTCAAAACGACCAAATTCACCGTCCAAGTTGTTGACATCAACGACAAGCCGACTGTATATAAAGATTTGTTTTTTGATTGTTGTACTAGTTGAATGCATTCGCGTTTGTTGCTAGGACATTCAACTTGCGGGCGGTAACCCGCAAGTCAAAGAGAATTTGAACAATGCCGTCGTTGGAGAGCTGCAAACGACCGATCAAGACTCCTCTCAGAGCCACACCTACAAGCTTGTGGACTCCGCGAAGGGACGCTTTGTGATTGTCAATCGAAAAGTGAAAGTATCGGCAAACGCCAATCTAGATTACGAAAAAGGCAGTCAGTATACGATACAAGTGCAATCGACGGACAACGGGAGTCCTCAATTGTCAGTGAGCAAATCGTTTGTCATCAAAGTCTTGGACGTCAACGAGAAACCGACAGATATCCAGATTTCCAACAACAAAGTACGAAGCAAACCGTATACGTTAAGCCTGTTGTATTGTTTGCAGATCTTGTCTGCTGTTTACAGGTGAACGAGAACTCTCCTGTCGATACCGTCGTCGGTAAAGTGAGCACGAGCGATCCCGACAACTCTCAAAGCATTCGTCAGTCGTTCAAGTACGTGTTGCTCGACACGGCGGGCGGACGATTTAAAATGGTCGGCGACACAGTCAAGGTCACCGGTCTCGAAGCAATCCGAAATACTATTGCAATCGAATGTAGTAGAACGTTTGTTTATAGGTGGCGGTGTCTAACACTAAATGTCTTGCATCGGGTGGTTCGGCTTGCTTGCTCGACTACGAAGCTCAAAGGCAACACGATATCACTGTTAGAGCGACAGACAATGGCAATCCCGCTCTTTCGGTTGATATCAAATTGACTATCATGCTCAATAATATCAACGATCAACCACGCGATCTTGACCTGTCCAATAATGAAGTGGCGGAAAACAAGCCAGCCAAAACTGTCGTCGGCGTATTGTCGTCGACCGACGAAGACAAATACCAGAGTCTTACGTATTCACTTGCTGATGACGATAACGGAAGATTTAGAGTGGTCGGAAACAAACTGCAGAAAGCACAAGTGGCCAACTACGAAGTGGCAAAAGCTCATTCCGTTGTTGTCGTGGTTCAGGACAATGGTACGACACCTCTAAAGGTAGATTTCAAATAACACGTTGAGTACTGACTTTATGAGTGCAGTCGGTTGAAATTCGTGTTTCGTGCAGATGAGCAGACGCTTTGTTATCGAAGTGATCGATGTCAATGAGGCGCCGATCAATATCAGCATCGTTGAGGAGTCGGGATATTTGCGTTATCCGGATAACAGCCCGCGGGTGGAAGAGAATGCGCCTGTGGGGACAGCTTTCGGTACGATAAAAGTGTTCGACTACGATGCTAACGAGACTCTGTCGTTTCAATTGGATGATGACTCGAATGGAATGTTTGCATTGGGAAATTCAGGTCAGGCTACTTGTAAGGCGATCTTCGACAAGCCGGTAAGTTTGACATGCGTGCTGTGACTGACAGTGTATATAGTAAGAGCCAGATGCCTTTATGTAGGGAGTCAACACATACTGCTCTGTGCCCATAGTGGTAGCAGGTCCTCTGAACTACGAGAAAAAGTCGAAACATTACATTACGATTCGAGTAACCGACCAGAAAGGACTGTTTCGAGCACAGCGGTTTAATGTCGAGATCGTAGATATAAACGACATTCCTCATGTAAGTCATAATGACCATTCTATTTGTGTGTGTGTGTGTGTGTGTGTGTGTGTGTGTGTGTGTGTGTGTGTGTGTGCGCGTGTGTGTGTGTGTGTGTGTGTGTGTGTGTGTGTGTGTGTGTGTGTGTGTGTGTGTGTGTGTCTGTGTGTGTGTGTGTGTGTGTGTGTGTGTGTGTGTGTGTGTGTGTGTGTGTGGGTGTGTGTCTGTGTGTGTGTGTGTCTGCGTGTGTCTGTGTGTGTCTGTGTGTGTGTGTCTGTGTGTGTGTCTGTGTGTGTGTGTGTGTGTGTGTGTGTGTGTGCGTGCGTGTTTATGTTTTTACTTATGTTTGCAGGACATAGAACTGTCCGCATCAGTCATAAAAGAGAACACGAACGACGCTCTGATCGGTACATTTACAACGCAAGATCAAGACGCCACGCACCGTCACACTTACACTCTTGTCAACAACCCCGGCAACAAATTCACAGTGAAGGCCAATCAGCTGCTTACATCCGTTAACGCTAATCTAGATTACGAAGCTCAGCAAACATACAACTTGACCGTTCGATCAACAGACAACGGCGTACCTCCACTGTTTTTGGAAGAAGACTTCATCATTTCCGTAACAGATGTAAACGAGGATCTGTCGTTAATCCGCATTAGCAACTCCAAGGTAATAACATGCATACGTACATAAAGGTTAAACAAAACTTTTTAACATTAGACTTGATTGTGTTTTCTAAAGGTTCAAGAGAACTCGCCAACTGACACTCTAGTTGGTACACTCACCGTCGAAGATCCAGACAACTTGGGTCCTAAAGGTGTGTGGCAAGCTCACACTTGTGTCACCGTTATGAACGCAGACGGTCGTTTCATTGTGGATGGAAACGCCATCAAGGTGCTTGCCTATTTGATTGCAATATTTTCAATTTTGTAATCAAGGTAATTAATATCAACGTTAGGTTGCCAACGCGGACATCAACTACGAAGCGAACGCCAATCTGTCAATTGTCGTGCGCTGTACGGATTCCGGGAAACCGTCGCTCTCGAGAGACGAGACGTTTGTTGTCACAGTGATCGACAAGAACGAGCGACCAACCGGGCTGAACATGTCCGGCGGTGCTGTAGCGGAAAACGCGTCTCCACAGGTAGTGGCCACGTTCAGCACGCAAGATCCGGACAACGAATTCTACACCAGACAGGTATATGCTAGTTTTGCTACGGGGGAGTTTATTGTTGATGAAAGAATATACTCATATAGTAGGTATTTCTGTTTAGACTTTTGTATATGAGCTTGCAGCCAAACCGCAAGGTTTTCCGTTCGTCATCAGCGGGAACGAGTTGAAGACGACGGTTAGTCTCGACTACGAACGACAGCAATCGTGGCAAGTGTTCGTTCGGTCTACAGACAGCAGTGGTCTGTCGATCGATGAAGTGTTTCAGGTATATGACAGTTATAAGTGGAGCTGCCTCTTTTGCTGGATGTAGGATGTTATTGTTTGCGCAACAGGTGGATGTAATCGACGTCAATGACAAACCGTCGGGCATCTCGCTGGCTGGCACAACGTCCGTTCCAGAGAACAGTCCGGCAAGTACGTACGTTGGTCAGATCGCAACGACAGACGAGGATTTCAATCAAACTTACACGTACAGTTTGCAAGACGTAATCCCACGGTTAGTCTTGCGCTTGTTATCCTCTCTAATGGAACGTGATACTAGAGTGTTTATCTCTATTTTCTGTTGTAGTTCTAATGGACAGCAATCAAACACTCAATGGACGGGGGCATTTGTTATTGATCCCACGACAGGACGGCTGACTGTTGGAAGTGATGATTTGAATTATGAAGCAACACCTCAGTTCACGCTGCGAATTATGACGACCGATTCTGGCCGTCCGCCTTATTCTTATACTGGAGATGTGGTTGTGACGATTGTAGACGTCAATGAAGTTCCGACAAACATTTCAATCAGCGGAGACGAGGTCTCGTCGCATGTCGTGTGTGATAGAGTGTGAGTGGTTGCCCTGTTACACTACGTATTGCTCTTTCCAGATAAGTGAGAACAGTACGAATAACACTGTCGTTGGCACTTTGACGGTCACAGATCCAGACAACGAATTCATCTCGCGGCAGTCGTTTCGGTGTTTAGTGGTGAATCAAGATCCAGAGCCGTTTATGGTCAGACAACGCCAACAAAGCCGAAACGATGCGTAAACGTAACTTTTATCTTTTGTTAGGTGAGAGACAATCTAACGCTTGTTGTTGCCGATCTCGTGAATTTCGAACAGCAAGAGTTTCATTTCTTAGAGGTGAAAATGTCTTACCATTCTATTCATTTGTTGCATTCTTATTCCTTTTTGTCTCATTGATAGGTACGTTGTCTCGACGACGGCATTCCGTCAATGTACGCAGAGAAACAGTTCAAGATTCGGGTGGTCGATGTTAACGAACCTCCGGCCGACGTTCGTCTTTCTTCTCAAACGATCGAGGAGAACGAAGAGGCGGGATCGCTCCTTGGCATCGCATCCTGTCGGGATCCGGACAACGAAGTGCGTTGGGTACAAAACATTACTTACGGCATTCTCGAACACGACGTGCCGTTTGTCGTTAACGGTACAGAAGTTGTATCGACAATGAAGTTCAATTTCGAGAACAGGTCCACGTACGTTTTCCATCTTGGTGCTGGTGACGACGGCGTGCCCCGCAAGGCAACGATCGTTGAGGTCACTGTCAGCATTCTGGATGTCAACGATCGACCGACGCTTGTCGAATTGAGCAGTAAAGGAGTTTTAGAGAATTCTCCGGGTGGCACGCTTGTCGGGTGGTTACACACGATTGACGAAGACGTCGGTCAGTCGCACAGCTACAGCATCATTGCACAGAGCGACAGCAAAGGTAGACACACGTGACACGTGCACGGTGCCGTATACGCGTATACAATCGTTATTTTTAGGTCTGTTTGCTATCAACGGGAGCGCTCTTATTGTGGCTAGCGGTGCACAACTGAATTTCGAAGCGCAGTCTGAACATGTAGTTGTAATACAGTCGACAGACAACGGCACACCGACTCTCACAGTTCAGGTCAGTAATGACTAATTCGTAAATATTCTGACGACGGTAGTAGATTGTAGGAAACGTGCGTTTAGAATTCCGTCATTGTCCGCATCGTCGACGTCAACGAAAGACCGACGGACGTCGTGTCGTATAATAAGACCATCGAAATCTACGAGAACAGTCGACCCGGCACGTGGATTGGCAATCTGATGGTGATAGACGAGGATCTCAATCAAACTCACGTGTGTACACTCCTCAACGGCACGCAGTATTTCACATTGATCGACGACGATCAACCCACAATAGTCGTCTCTCAATCGGCAGATCTCGACTACGAGAAAGTTGCCAACATTTGGGTCAACATCGAGTGCTCGGATTCTGGCAAACCGTCGCTCAGCGTCGACCACTCGTTCCACGTCCAGGTGCTCGACGTCAACGAACCACCGACGGACCTAATTCTAGACGGATCGCGAATGTTGAGAGAAGACGTTCCGATCGGATATTCCATGGGTAGACTATCAGTCCGCGACGAGGACGTCGGTCAGAGCCACACTTACGAAGTCGTCGGCCTCGCGGCGGTCGCTTTTAATGTCGACAACTCTAAACGCGAACTGATCGTATTTCGTCCGATCTACCTCAACTTTGAAAATCTAACGAGAGACAAAATCAACGTGACAATCGCTGTTACCGACGACGGCTCTCCACCTCTGACGTTTCGAGAGACGTTTACGTTCACGGTCGTTGATATCAACGAGCCACCCATCGGTATCGTCATTTCGGGCGGAGGGTCGATCGGCGAGAACGCGATGCCCGGAGAGACGGTCGGCAGTTTGTCGTCTAGTAACGACGAACGCGGGCAGTCGGTGACGTATCGCGTTGTGAGCGTCGACGGAGTAGCCAACTCGACCGACTTCTACCTTCGAACCGACGGCAATGCGACGTACCTGGTATGCAACACGACGCTCGACTACGACAACCAGTCGTCGTTCTGGATCGAGATTGAAGCGAGTGACAACGGAAATCCGCCGTCGTCGTCGATAGAGACGATCACGATCACGGTGGCGGCTAGCGATCCGTGCGCACTCGGTACGGCCGGATGTTCTATCAATGCCAATTGTACTCGACTGTCGTCCTCGAGGAGTCGTTGCTCGTGTGTCGAAGGATTCGGCGGAGACGGCACGATTTGTAAACTAATAAAACAGTGTTCGGCTGTGACACCGGACAGCTCGGACAGCTCGATTTCGCTGTGTAACAATGGAGAGTGCAAGGACCATGTGGGACACTATACTTGCACGTGTCATGCAGGCTACACGGGTCAAGACTGCAGTGTTGCTATCGACGAGTGTGCGTCGAATCCTTGCGGTACAGGTCAGTGTGTCGATTCGGTCGACCACTACACGTGTCAATGCGACGAGGGCTTTACGGGTGTTAACTGCGAGACAAATATCAACGACTGTGACGTGTCGCCTTGCGGGAATGGCACGTGCGTCGACGCTGTGAATGACTACAGTTGTGAGTGTCCGGAGGGAGTGACGGGAGATCGTTGCTCGTTTTCGTCCGACGACTGTCAGAAGGAATCGTGCAAGAACAGTCACTGCGTTCCGAAATCGAACGATGCGAATCAGATCACAATAGTCGATGTCGACTCTAACGGAAAAGATTTGCCGCCTGTCGTATTGCGGCCGGTGACAGGAGTGGAAACGCCGGATCAAAACAGCATGTCGAGTGGCCCTGCCGTTTGTGTGCCCGACGACTACATCGTCAAGATCAACTTTCCCGTTGTTATCAACGCCGGAAGCAAATCGTTCTTGAAAGATTGGGAAAGAAATTTGAAGAACGATCTGGTCGTTACGATACCCACTCGCACGAGCGACGGGATCGGATCTGTACCCGTCCCCATCTCGTATGTCTACATCACAGGCTCGCATTTGGAGTCGGACGGGAGTACGACGGTTAATTTCGTGGTGATGGTCAACGACGAAGCGGTGCAGCCCCACGACGTACTGATTGGTCTGAACAAAGATTGCGTCAACGTGACGCTCTTATCTCATCCAGACGAGATTTGTCAGTCCGTGGCTTATGCTTTGCATCATTCGCCTACCATACGACCACCAGGAGAAGACTCTCCAGTGCCCTCTATTGTGATATCTAGTAATACTAAACGTATCGGTTCTCATATTCTTTGGCCGATCATTGGCAGTGTTTCCGCCATCACTATCATAGTAATTTTAGCTCTACTGGCACGATGGTATTGCGCACGGCGTCGACTGCGAGAAAGTAGATCACGCTACGACTTCCAGGGTGGAGCAAACGATGCACTCGATACAGATTCTATCGGGGAAATGTACCAGGAGGGTGTGACCGACGAGGCGACCGCCACAGAATTTCACAATCCCTTGTTGGTAGGAATGAAGCAAAATCCTATCTATCACCATCAACGAGAAAACCGCGGAGACGCACATTGCTCGGATGTGGGTGACGAGAATACGGTCGATGATTTTGTAAATCCGCTATACCAACGCGAGGCGGATGCACCTGTTACCTTGGAGAATCCGATATACCAGAGCGAGTCGATTATAGCCGTTGGCGTCGAAAATCCGATATATCAACGTTCGTCTTTGAATGCGGTCAACAACCCGCGCTACAATCGCCTACAACGCGATTCTCAGCCGTCTACTGAGGCCGCGGAAGAAGGAGTGTACCATACAATCGGAGACGGCGATCTGGAAAGGAAGAGTGTGGAGAATTAGACATAGGGCAGACGGGACGGTGGAATGGGATGGTGATGTCATGATGTTGATGGGTCACTGAAGTTGTGGTAGGTTAGATACGTTTGTGGTCGTGTGTGCGTGCGTGCGTGTGCGTGTGCGTGCGTGTGTGTGTGTGACATAGTGACTTAGCAATCAACAGATACTATTAGAAATATTGTGTTATATTCATGGTACATGAAACTGTTTATTATTCTCAATGGAACATGTTGGCAGGATTTTTGTAAACCTCGTGTGGAGTCCGTACGCAGGGAGTGGCCATACCGTTACAGTAGTAGTTACAGTAGCAGTAGAGTGGATCTTATACATCCATAGATTGATGTCTAGTAGACTACAGTATTCGCCCGTAATAACGCCCATACCGAAATAACGCCCATGCCCAACTATACGCCCAGGATACGCATGCGCAGACAAAACAAAATGAGTCCGCAGAACATTCGTTTCCGTCTGTGTGCGTTTGATGAGCTGGTGTCAGTGTTGAGTGAAAGTGCTTACCGCTAGAGTCATGTCTTTGTTGCAATTATCGACCCTGATGCTCTTGACGGGCTTCAGGCCGACCATGCATGTATAGTGTTTAGTTTCTGCGTGTATGCTGATGCTGTATGGATACCAGTACCTTTGATCTTGCAAATGGATAATTGCAAGCATGTGTGGTATTTCTGTCTTCAAGTATTTAGATGATGACTGACCAAACGACAGCATTTTGCGACCACGTATACGCCTGAGACCAAAATACGCCCATGCCCTAATATACGCCCAGATACGCCCAGGGCGTTATTATGGGCGAATACGGTAGTGTAGTACTGTAATACTATGGATGTGTCACAGTAGTATAGTGGTGAGAACTGGTGTATTTGAAAATCCAACTCTATCATACAAGTAGTATAGTGGTAGTTATTATTTTATCAGGGAAAACCTTCGGCAATGCCTGTCTTCTAGGTACTCTAGAATAATATATACAAATACAAATTAACAAGATAAACTATATGCACATGCAAAAATACTACAGTACACTAACATAAAGTAACAAATATTAATTAAAGTAAAGCCGTTTAGTAGTAATAGTAGTATGTTGTTGTATGTAGTTTCAATGAATACGATAGGCATAAACTACAATTTAAAAAGAACGCGGTTAGCTAACTGTAACGAAATGTCAGAAGACTCTATGTAAAGTCTTGAAGTTATGTCCCCTGTAAATTACAAACGACTCTCTGCAGAATGTCGTCGTTTTCCTCTGTCTTTTCATCCTGGAACCCGTGATGCACATGATGGCGGGTCTGAGGAGAGCAAATCTCAGACGGCAGCGAATCCAATTAATTGTCGTGGCATACGAAGAATTGTCCTTTTCAGCTGTTAACGAAGCTAACCTTTCAAGAAAGTATCCGTCAATTTGCTTCATCCTCCAGTGACTGAAAATTTGATTGAAGTAAACGAAGCGTGCTCAACTCCTATCACTCTCCCTCCCTCCCTCCCTCCCTCCCTCCTCCCTCCCTCCCTCCCTCCCTTCCTCCCTCCCTCCCTCCCTCCCTCCCTCCCTTCCTCCCTCTCTCCCTCTTCCCTCCCTCCCTCCCTCCCTCCATCCCTCCTCCCTCCCTCCTTCCCTTCCTCCCTCCCTCCCTCCTCCCTCCCTCCCTTCCTCCTCCCTCCCTCCCTCCCTCCCTTCCTCTCTCCCTCCCTCCCTCCCTCCCTTCCTCCCTCCCTCCCTCCCTCCCTTCCTCCCTCCCTCCCTCCCTCCCTCCTCCCTCCCTTCCTCCCTCCCTACCTCCTCCCTCCCTTCCTCCCTCCCTCCCTCCCTCCCTCCTCCCTCCCTTCCTCCCTCCCTACCTTCTTCCTCCCTCCCTCCCTCCCTCCCTCCTCCCTCCCTCCCTCCATCCCTCCCTCCCTCCCTCCTCCCTCCCTTCCTCCCTCCCTCCCTCCTCCCTCCCTCTCTCTCTCCCTCCCTCCCTCCCTCCCTCCCTCCCTCCCTCCCTCCCTCTCTCTCTCCCTCCCCCTTTCTCTCTCTTCATATTTTCTATTTTCTCTAACTCTCGGCGTCTGTAGCAGGCAGGAATTGATGTTGAATTAAAGTTTTTATATAGAAGGTGATACTCTGGGTATCTAATGATAGATTTAACAAAATTCGAAAATGACTGTAGATCGTGAACTACATGGTAATGAATGGCACGGAGTTGCTCTTCTCTAAATTCGAGCGTCCTCTTTAGTACATCTGTTTTGGAGAGAGAGAGAGAGAGAGAGAGAGAGAGAGAGAGAGAGAGAGAGAGAGAGAGAGAGGAGTTGATTGTACTACCACGAGTTCATCTTTCAGTTATCTGTTTGGTTGTCTGTTATTGAGATCCACTAACAGGTTTGTGTGTGAATGAATGCTCGAGGGACCGCATCACGTGTATTGTCTTGTGGGCTGCGTATCGGTGTCTCGCTCTTCGGATAAATATCTACGACTTTCGTTCTTTAATTCGTTTTGCTAGCAACACATCTCGAATGCAGCTCAGTCGGCTAACTGGCATTTTGCTTCTTGCCCTATTCGTCTGCTTTCTCTTCAGCGAAAGCGACGGATGGCGTCGGAGGAGAAGGAGGAGGAGACGCAGTTGCACTAGGACCAACTGTGCAGTCAATAACTGGTCATCGTGGTCGCGTTGCAATGCGAGATGTGGTAAGCGTGGCTACCGATATCGCTACCGGTCCAAGTATCGTTCTGCTAGCTGCGGAGGATCTTGCAATCTCAACAACAATCTAGAGTATACATCGTGCAATGGACCATGTTGTCGAGTCAAGTGAGCTGGCAGTCGTCACTATCTATGCTACCTAGTGTCACTTACTAGCGTTTACATGCTTTTCGTTCTACATTCCATACTTTCTCTCGCACGTGACCTAGTCTGTGCGCTTCAGGACATACAGTCTTTGCTTCAGTACAGAGAGTCCTTAATTAATTAAACTAAAAGGCAAAACATAGCTTAAACAAAACTTTGGCACCGAAATGCAATCCGGCAATTCGCGTGTCTAGACATTCTAGTTGCCCTTGAGAGATCTACACAGCAGTCGACGTCTCGCTGACGGAAGTTTTTAGGTCGTATGTTGTAGCTCTATGTGACGTCAAAAGATACAACAATGCCTAACAGCGCTGAAGGCTCGATCATTAGGAAGCACATTTGTATAGTCATGCACACAAGTTCATCCCAAGAGCTCTTGTTCTCGTAATGTTGACCGTCAAGATGTTACGCTGTTTCGCATACCCGAATTTGCAGCTCACTACTACGTACGCGTGTACAGCTGTGAGAAAACAAGCATCGCTTGACACGCAACAGCGAGCACTAGAGCATGCAGCTGGAGCAGAAAGTTATGCTGGTGAGAAGATCGTGGGCATACACACACACACACACACACACACACACACACACACACACACACACACACACACACACACACACACACACACACACACACACACATGCACACACACACACACACACACACTCACACACACACACACACACACACACACACACACACACTCACACACACACACACACACACACACACACACACACACACGCACACACATGCACACACACACACACACACTCACACACACACACACACACACACACACACACACACACTCACACACACACACACACACACACACACACACACACACACACACACACACACACACACAAGATGTCGGTAGACGAACTCGTTGGTAAAGATTGGTGTCACGTGGAGTGCTTGCAATGCACAAAACGTGTACACGAACACAACAATAGTAAATTGCAATACACTCTGCTGCTGTCAAGTCAACTCTAGCTGCCTGTTTGTATATATCACTCTGGAGTATAGCTGCGCGCTCTACAGTCATGACCGCGAATAGGTGGGTGTGCATGGTCGTGATCTATGGCCAATACAACGTCTAGTGACTCTAAAAATTTTGCATGTTTTCTAGCTTTTAATTAATAAGTCTAGATCTTTCACAGACGATTTGCAGTCTTTAATAGTTAGATGATCACGACATAAAACTAAGTCTGTTTACAGACGGATGACGACAAATAGAAACGACAAAATTCAATTAGGAAGACAATCGATGTATTACGGTTAATCGCGATTGATAATCTCATCAAAAGCATTCTCGGCAGGCGTTCCCCTGGTACGGATTGAGTACCGGCTACCGCCCACTAATCGGTACGTCACCGCCCACTAATTGATATGTCAGTTGTTGGCTCTTCTGCTAGCAAACAAAGATCTGCAATAGATAATCACGGCTTTCCAGTCAGCAAAAAATATTTGCAATAATCTTTAAAAGGATTGTTTGTTGATCATTTATTTACCCACTAGTTAGCACTAATTTTTAGTGTTCTAGTGTTACTCGAAAGTTTAGCTGGATCCGTTGTAGACAGAATTTGAGATCATGTACCGTAGCCGTAGGCTGCACACAAGCTGCTCTAGTGGCAGTATCACCATAAGCAAGATTCGCACATTGGTCACGCACCGTCCTGATATATCCCTCGATCGAATTTGTCTTCAAACATGTCTGCCTGAACACTGGCTTAGCGTCGGGTGGAGCTGGGAGAGGCTACAGCCTCTGCAATGTTTGCGTGTCAAGTAAAAGCGCCATGTTTCCCTCAGGTTACCAAACAGTGAGATTAATCCATCACACTGTCCTGGCAATGGACGTTCATACCGTGCAAGTAAAACGTAAAAAATAGGCGTGGCTTTCCAGTGTCATTGACAGCCCACCAACTTGAGCACCACGCTACGCCGGTGGAGCCTTGAAAGACGGACATTCGCCGAGAACCGTCCATCCATATTGTAACGCGTTCATTTTGTTTTCCATATTTTAGTCAATTTTTTTGGTTGTGTACAATACAGAAACACGATCTCATGCTAAGTTTACATGACACGCGTAGTGACCGTAGATCAACGTTCTATGACGCGTGTCACACCGCTCTGTTTGTTTACACTACTAGACACACGCATACTCGCCCACCTCACAATGCTTCTGTCAACTTAACTTTCAAAACGGCAAAACATACCGATCTTGTGATGACATTTAAAAACGTTCATCGAATGCTCTCTATGTAGTTGTGCGTTGAACAATTGGAGCAGATGGACTGCCTGTAGCGGATGCGGAATCTCCAGTCAGCACCGCTATCGCACTGTGGCAAGGTAAAATCGCAATGTTTTATAATTATAGTAATTATTGAATTGTATAGTCATAGTTTACTCATCTTTACGCTCTTGTTTATAGAAGTGCATCTTGTGGAGGCAGCCGCTGCTCAAATTATCGACAGATGACGAGAGGGTGCGCCACCGGTCGCTGTTGTGCCGTCAACTGCAACGGTATGATGTTTTTCAAGTAAATTTGTAGTGTTGTGATGTACGGTTGTTGTCTGTTCTGATAGCAAACAACTGGGGCAGCTGGGGATCGTGTAGCGGCTCCTGCGGATCTTACGGTACTCGGTACCGTACGAGGAGCGTCAGGTTAGTCGCATCCGGAGCTTCCGACCGTCGAATTGTGATTGAATTGTCGTTGTTCTATAGCCGGCAGAGTCAGTGCGGAGGACGAAACTGCGGCAGTTTGTTACAATCGCAAGGTTGTAGGTGAGTAGATGGTCGCTGTCTCCGACTCGCTGAAGTCGGAGTCGACAACATATAGTAACCGTTTTTGCAACAGGGCAGGCTGCTGTCGCTCTAACTGCGCCGTGTCGGGTTGGTCCGGCTGGAGTATCTGCAGCAGTTCGTGTGGCAGTGGCCACAGAAGTAGGTCGCGCTCTATTCTGAGACAACCGAGCTGCGGTGGAAGTAGTTGCCCGGCCACTAGAGATTCCCAATTTTGTTCTCGATACGTCAACCGCAATTGTCAGGTCTGCAAACGCAAGTTGTTATGCTCCCGTCGGCTGCGCGAGTTCTTTTGGCGTGTTTGTAGGTAAACTCGTGGAACGGCTACGGTTCGTGCCAGCCGAACAACGGTCGCTGCGGTAGTGGCATACAGTACAGATACAGGAGTGTGAAGATCACGAAGCTATGTAGAGGAAGCAATTGTCCAGCTTCGTCTCAAGCAAAAACCTGTTACGCTGGGTGTTGCCCCGTAAATTGTCAAGGTATCGCTCTATTTTGATCATGTTGTAAAAGACTGTCAACAGCGTGAATATTGTACGGTAGTTGGCTCTTGGGGCGGCTGGGGATCTTGCTCGGCAGTCTGTGGAAATGGCTTAAGGTAACACACACACACACACACACACACACACACACACACACACACACACACACACACACACACACACACACACACACACACACACACACACACACACACACACACACACACACACACACACACACACACACACACACACACACACACACACACACACATCGCCACCATAACCACCACCACCACCACCACTTTGCAAGCCTAGCCTCTAGTGTATCTTTCAAACAATGTGATTGTTCTGGAAAGGTACCGTTCGCGTTCGATAACGAAGAGTGCTAGTTGCGGTGGCAGCTCTTGCCCTAGTACCTCAGAAGCAAAGTCGTGCTTTGAAACAAACGTAGTGCCATGTCAGGTGAGACGTCACTAAGCGTTCTCTGAAGCGTCAAACACATTTTAAATACACGACAGGTGTCTGGATGGTCCGGATGGACTACGTGCAGCAATCTGTGTGGAAAGGGATCGCAAACTCGCTCTCGACGAGTGACCGTGAAAGCAAAGTGTGGCGGATCTTGTCAGAGTCTTTCACAAACACGTTCCTGCACGTCCTACACATCAAGCAAAGATTGCAAAGTATACAGAGTCATCTAAGACCGTCTTTCATGCATAAACTTTGCATCATGATTAGGTAAACTCGTGGGGCAATTTCGGTTCCTGCACACAAAACTGCGGAGTAGGACGGCAGTATCGATACCGAACTGTTTCACAACAAGCTGCTTGTACTGGCAGAGCCTGTCCCGTGCTTACTGTAAGCGACCGTGTCCTACAGTAAACCAGAAAGTGACCGCGTTTTTTATCATATAGGACAGTCGATCTTGTGGTCAGACAAATGGAGGCTGTCAACAGTTATGTTCGAGCGGCTCGTGTTCTTGTCATTCCGGCTATCTTCTCAAGTCGGACAAGAAGACGTGCCAGGCGCGTTCGTGTGGAACGCCGACGGTCAAATATTGTCCCAGCGGTACCAAGTACGGCACGACGTGCAAGTATCCGGCGTTTTCTTGTAGTGCTCTCACCTACCAGAAGACGTGCACGGTCGGTTGTGCGACGGGATACGAGCTGAAAGATGGACCGTCAACGATCATTTGTTTGTCATCGGGCACGTGGACACCGTATACTACAGCCTATTGTCGTAGGAAAAACGAGCCTCCTTCTAAAGTAAGTACATAGAATTACTGTATAGAAATAATAGTTGATATTAAATGTTTATGACTGCTGTGCGTTAGTATACGTACTGATGGTATTAGACGGTCTAGTCCAATCAATCCTGAAAACAAAAATGTTAAATAGTTGCTAAAAATTACTACCAGAATATACGCAGGCGTACTTGGCAACGACTTTAGTACAAAATCTTTCCATGATGACTGTATTTAGGATATACACGTTCGTAGTTTCTAATGCGTAGGCGTAGGAATTTTGTTTTCGAAGTTTGGAGAACCAAACATTTATATAGTTTATTGCATTAGAGAGTAATGCATTGAGGCAGAAAAATTAGTGGAAGCATGGCCTGTTGGCCTCCACAGTTCCTTTCGCATGAGACGGTACTGCACATGTGTACCGATCACTCGTCCACATACGGAAGTTAGACATTTACCCTGTATAACCTACCCGGTACTGTACGGTGTAAGGTTGGTGTGCTATCTCTAATTGTTTGTGTTTAGGTGTCTCTCTCAAGCAACACTGTGAACGAGAACATTGCTGTTGGAACAGTCGTCGGCTCTCTGTCGACGTCAGATCCGAATCCGAGCGATAGTCACGTGTACGCGCTGCTGTCCGATGCTGGCGGCAAATTTACGCTCAGTGGCAACATACTCAAGATTTCGTTTTCACCAGATTACGAAACACAGCCTCACCTGTAAGAATCAAAGATCAATGACGTAATCATTAGGTTTCTTTCGGCTACCGGATTAATTAATTAATAAAAAATATAAATAAAATAAATTAAAAAATTAAAAAATAAAAATAAATAAAAATAAATAAATAAAAATAAGATAAATAAATAAATATATATAAATATAAATAAACATAAATAAATAAAGATAAATACAAATAAATAAATAAAAATAAATATAAATAAATATAAATATAAATAAATATAAATAAATATAAATAAATATAAATAAATATATATATAAATGTAAATAAATATAAATAAATATAAATAAATATATATAATATATATAAATATAAATAAAAATAAATAAATATATATATATATATATATATATATATATATATATATATATAAATATATTTAAATAAATATAAATAAGTACAAATAAATAAATGTAAATAAATATCAATAAATATAAATAAAAAAAAATAAATAGATAAATATAAATAAATAAATAAATAAACAAGACCAAACTGTTCGGACTCGGTATTATGAGCACAACATTCTGCATTGAGATGTCAGTCCCACTTGCTGCTTGTGCAGTGTAGGCCTTGAAACAGTTGACCACATTGTGGCAGACTGTAGTGCCTTGGCACTGATGGACTACACTGATCGACACAATCAGGTGGCCTGCATTATCCACTGTGACATTTGTCGTCATTTTGGGGTTCCAGTGGAGAGCAGATGGTACCGGCATCATCCTGATAGTCTTGTGGAGACGGACAACATCACTATGATGTGGAATACAGCCATCCCTACTGCTAGGAACTAAGGAAGATTGGTGCCAATCGTCTTGATATCTGTTTGAGTAATAGAAGACAAACAATGACTTGTAATAAATAAACATATTTAATGCTCGTCTAATGCACAGTTGTATGCAACTGCATTCTTGTAGTGACTTTGGGACTTGCTCACTTAGTATATATTAATGTTTCACACACGTGTATGTGTGTAAAAATTTAAAGAAATTATATATATACTGAAATATATTAGCACATAATGCATTTCTTATATAATTAAATAATTGCAATGTTTAGGTATTCTATTAAGGTGCGTAGTACCGACAAAGGAGGTCTGTATCGTGATGACACATTCACTGTGTCTGTCAACAATTTGAATGAAGCTCCAGTAAAAGTCACGGTATACTTGAAATTTGTAAATTTCTTATCTGTAAATGATAGAGGTGTTTTGTCTGTAAGCTTTCGAAGTCGAGTGTTGACGAAAATGCTGCCAAAGGCACCTTCGTTGGGTCACTGACAACCGTTGATCCGGAATCATCTCAGAAACATGCGTACAAGCTGATGGATTCTGCTGGTGGTCGTTTTGTTCTTAGTGGTAGAGACATTAAGGTGTGTTTGTTTAGTTATTATATGTACTATCTCTATCTATGATGGAGTTGGTGGCTGTTTTACTTGTGTCATCTCTAGGTCGCTGTTTCCAATTCTCGATGTTTGGCTGAGGGTGGTAGGCAGTGTTTACTAAACTATGAAGCCAGCAGCAGTCATAACATCGTTGTTCGAAGCACGGACAACGGGAAACCTCAATTGTACAAAGACTTTACTCTTACTATAACTGTTGGTGATGTCAACGATCAGCCCCGAAATCTGCATCTGTCGGGATACACATTACGGGAAGACAAACCGGCTGGCACCGTTATTGGTACATTGTCGTCTACAGATGAAGATCGGGGTCAGACATTGACGTATACACTCACTGATAATGCCGGAGGTCGATTTGAAATAAGTAAAGGCAATCAGGTGGTCCGCAAGGCATCATCCGGTATTGACTACGAGACAACACACAGTTACAAACTTACTGTCGTTGTGACAGACAGCGGAAAGCCAACATTAAAGGTTTGTTGTCTTAGTGTTCGAAAAAGTGGTCGTCACGTTGCCATTTGACGACTCACCGACTTCATGTGACGACCGATTATTCCAGTAAGGTTGCCATCTTTACGACTAGAGTCACTCAAGTTATGATGGACCCAGTGAATTATTGTTTTTATGCCGTAGAGTAGAATAGTGAAATTGCTCAGGTCGAGCTGGAGGCGGTGCCTCTGGGGTCCTGGGATATCGTTTACTTACCAGAACAATCAGTATCATTGTTTGATATTTATGAAATATATTTACATGTGTAAGTCCTAAACTCCTTGACGACGTAAATTTTTTGTGAGGTTGCCAAGGTGACAACTACGTCTGCCATAAAATTTCGAACACTGTGTTGATGTTATACGGTACATGCTTGTTCATGTATACACTATTTTGTAGCTCTCCAAGGTGTTCACGATTGAAGTATTGAATGTGAATGAGGCACCCGTTTCTATTGACTTTACGTCAGTCGGTGGTCAGTTGTCATTTGCTGACAACAAGCCTCGTGTCAAAGAGAATTCCGTCAAGGGCACGGTTGTAGGCACACTGGAAGCTCACGATCCTGACTTAACCCAAACGCTCAAGTTTAAACTTGATGATACGGCTGGTGGTCGGTTTTCTCTAGATACGAAGAAAGCAACGTGCACTACTAGTACAAAAGTGGTGAGCGTGTAGTATTGATTTTTTATAGAAAGTTGGTTAGTCATGATGATATGTTGTGTAGAATGTTAATACAAAATGCACGGTTTCTGTTATTGTTGCTGGCACATTGAATCACGAGAAGGATGCTTTACATACCGTCGTGGTTCGAGTGACCGACCAGCATGGCTTATTTAAGACGAGCAAGATATCAGTGACTGTTGTAGATGTCAATGACCGGCCAAGGGTATTTGTGTACATTGTCGGCTGTGATTTTATTTGTATTACTGTCTATGTGTTTGTTTAAGGATATTTCATTTTCTGGGAACCAGATTTCGATAGAAGAGAACAAGAACAATGCACTAATTGGAGAGTTCAGTACGACTGATGACGATCCTGCTAACAGCCACAAGTATTTGTTAGTGAATTCAGCCGGTGGACGGTTTGTAATATCAGGCAGCAAGCTGTTGACTGCCACCAATGCTAATCTCAACTACGAGGCAACCGGTCAACTTAGCATTGTTGTACGATCAACAGACACCGGTACACCTCCTCTCTATGTCGACAAGGCATTTACGGTGCAGATAACGGATGTCAACGAGGCACCTACTCTTGTGTGGCTGGCATCGACAAAAGTGGACGAAAACAGTGGCATTGATACTACTGTAGGAAATCTACAGACAACTGATCCGGATAACGAAAGACCAAGACAGATCAAGACTCCCGTTCAGACGCACACGTATACTCTCCTAGATAGTGCACAGGGTCGATTCAAACTTGACAAGGGAATTTTGAAGGCACGTTATTTATTTGGTTAGTGGCTTGTTGAACAAATTTTCTATATTTGTGTGTAGGTGGCTGTAAGCAATACTAAATGCTTAACATTTGGAGGTGCAGAATGTAAACTGAACTATGAGAAGTCGAAGACTCATCGATTGGTAATTCGCTCTACTGACAGTGGAACTCCGCCACTGCAAAAGGATTTTGCTATTACTGTTTTTCTCAATAATGTCAATGACAAGCCTCGCAGTCTGACTATTGACAATTTCAAAGTAAAAGAGAACAGTCCCAAAGGCACTCTTGTCGGGCGTTTGAATGCATCCGAGGAAGACAGTGGACAGAAGTTGACGTATACCCTCACCAATAGTGACAAGGGCAAGTTTTACTTGAAAGACAATCAATTGTTAAAAGCCTCGTCTGCTGATTATGAAACTAAAACCAAACATTTGGTGACGGTGAAAGTGACCGACAATGGCAAATCTCCTCTTTCGGTAACATTTTAGGTACATTTTACTGTAACATTACTTAAACTCGTTTATCACACAGATATCTAAGGACTTTGTAATCGAAGTTTTGAATGTCAACGAACCTCCTGTTTCAATAGTTTTTAAAGATACTAACAGCAAACAGACATTTACAGACAACTTTCCTAAAGTGAATGAAAACGAGGCACTGGGCACAGTGGTTGGGACTGTCGAAGTTCACGATGAAGATAAGAACCAGAAGTTGACGATGACACTGGATGATGACGATGGTGGTCGTTTCAGCATATCCAGTGCGTCCGCAGTCGTTTGCAGTTCCACCAGCAAAATTACGGTTAGTCTTATGTAATGGTTAGCTAATGCACAATTTTATGGAATGTGGCTCATTGAGCATATTTATTGCTCCTCGCATGTACTCTATGTCTTCTAAATGATAGTTGGCTTCTTGTTACTTCCTTTTTGTTCTGTGTGTTTGCTTTGGGTTCAGTGAACCATGACAGACAACTACAGCGTTTTCAGTTGCAGAATAACAAAATGTTCTTGTTCTGCAAGTAGTCCACCAACAGTCAGTCATATTTATCGTTTGGTCAAATTTTATATTTTTACTCAACATTTTATTGCTATAAATCTGATGACAAGTAAACCCAACAAAGTCTATGACAAGCTTTTCTTTGTTGATTGTACTTTTATTGCTTTCTTATTGTGGTAGCATGATAAACTCTTCTGCTCTTATCTTTCTTGTACAGGGAATCAACACAGTCTGCACTGCCAAGATTTATGTGGCTGGGACTTTGAACCACGAATATACAAACCGTCACACTCTCATCGTTCGTGCGACAGACTCAGGTGGTCTCTTTGTTGCAACAAAGTTTACTATCTCTGTCCTGGATGTTAATGATCCTCCTCGGGTAAGTAGATTTATCCGTCATTTATTGTGGAGTAGTGCAAGAGATTGCTTTAACATCCATTTGTTGTCCGTATCTATTGTTCTTCCTTTGTGTCTGTTTATTAATTTTTGAAAATTATTTCTGTATTTCACATTTGCAGCTTTGTTAATTAACTGGAGTGGCTGTTTGCTGTTGTGCTTACTTGTATGACAATATGTTGACTGGGAGATTGTTTTCATGCATGTAGGACATTCAATTGGCGTCGGGTAGTCCACAAGTTCGTGAAAATGACAACAATGCTGTTGTCGGTGAGCTGGTTTCCACAGACGATGACACGACTCAAACTCACACGTACAAGTTACTCGACAGTGCAGCTGGTCGCTTTGTCATAGTTGGTCGAGAGGTGAAAGTCTCGGCTAAGGCCAATCTGAACTACGAGGCTGCACAGCAGTACACAATACGCGTTATGTCAACAGACAGCGGTGCGCCTCCTCTCTCAAAAACCAAATCATTTACCATCAAAGTTCTGGATGTCAACGAAAAGCCAACGGCTGTTCACATCAGCAGTGATTTGGTAAGCACAGAATATTGTATTACAAACCAAGTGGAGGAGGTTTCATGTTGAGACTATTGCAGGTGAAAGAGAACAGTCCAATCAATACCGTTGTCGGATCACTGACGACATCAGACCCAGATAATTCACACAAAGTGTGGCAGACATTTTCCTACCGGATTGTAGACAGCGCTAATGGTAGATTTAAGGTGGACGGCAATGTAGTGAAGGTGCCCCACTTTACAGATTCTTTGTGACTTCATTCCAATTAGTTTGCTACTATGTTGCTATTAGGTTAAGCTTCCAAACACTCGATGTTTGGCTTTGGGGGGCAAAGAGTGTGTTCTGAACTTTGAGGACAGCGATCGACACGTGATCACTGTTCGTGCGACTGACAGCGGATCTCCAGCTTTGTATGTGGATTTTGCGATTACCATACACATTCAGGATGTAAATGATCGACTACGCAATCTGGACCTGTCACACAATGAAGTGCTAGAGAACATGCCTGCCGGTACAGTTGTTGGTAACTTGTCTTCTACGGAGGAAGACACCGGACAAACAACGACTTATACATTGAGTGATGACGATAATGGTATGTTTAAGATTGTTAACAACGAGCTGCAGAAAGCCAGGTCGGCTAACTACGAAACACAGAAGGCACACTCGGTTGTCGTTGTGGCGACAGATAATGGAAGTCCACGTCTACAGGTTTGGATGACATTTGTGTTGTGACTGAAATGTGACCTGATGCTTTTGTTAGGTTACCAAACGGTTTACTGTAGAAGTCCAGAATGTCAATGAGCCACCCATTAGCATCAGTTTTACAGACACTGATGGACAACTTTCGTTTAATGATAACTTGCCTCGTGTGGAAGAGAACTCTCCTAAAGCTACTGTTGTTGGTACGATTGAGGCACTTGATTATGATGCAAATGAGACGCTTACTTTTCGACTTGATGATGATGCTAACGGCATGTTTGCTCTCGGAGATTCTGCAGACTTCCATTGCAGGACACTACAGAATAAGAAGGTAGGAAGTGTGACACACACACACACACACACACACACACACACACACACACACACACACACACACACACACACACACACACACACACACAAACACACACACACACACACACACAAACACAGTCACACACACACACACACACACACGCACACACACACACACACACACACACACACAAACACAGTCACACACACACACACACACACACACACACACACACACACACACACACACACACACACACACACACACACACACACACTGTATGAAGGCACAATTATGTATGTCTGTTTGGATTGTGTGATTTTAGGGCATAAATACCTACTGTTCCACAACTCTAGTGGTTGTGGGGCCACTCAATTATGAAGGGAAGGAGAAGCACTATGTGGAAATTCGAGTATCTGACAAGGAAGGTCTTTTCCGTGCTCAGCGATTCGATATAGACATAATTGACATTAATGACGTTCCACATGTAAGTCAAATGTGTGGGGAGCAGTCTGAATGGTGTCATGTTTGTGTTTTTGCAGGACGTTGAACTGAAGGGAAGAAAGGTCAAAGAAAATCTGAACAATGTGGTGATTGGTCTGCTTACAACAGAAGATCAAGATGCCACTCACAGTCACGTTTACACATTAGTGGACGATGCTGGTGGTCGCTTTGTGATAAAGAATGATCGACTGTTTACATCATCGACTGCCAACTTGGACTATGAGTCTCAATGGGAGTACAACATTACTGTACGATCTACTGATGATGGCACACCAGCACTGTTTATTGATGAAACGTATGTAATTACGGTGCTTGATGTCAATGAGCCACCATCGCTCATTGAGATCAGCAACTCACAGGTGATGACCCACGTGGGTTTTCATGTGTTGTCACATGTCTTTAATACTACAAGTGTGCTGTGTTGTGTATCCATGCATGTGTGTGTGTGTGTGTGTGTGTGTGTGTGTGTGTGTGTGTGTGTGTGTGTGTGTGTGTGTGTGTGTGTGTGTGTGTGTGTGTGTGTGTGTGTGTGTAATTGATTATCTTGGCTCTTTCCGATAGATTCGTGAAAACTCTCCAAGTCAGACTGTGGTTGGATCACTGAAAATATCCGATCCTGACAACTCTGGACCTAAGGGTGTGTGGCAAACCCACAACTGCTCTGCTATACAGACCTCCGTTGGCCGATTTACTGTAGACAACAACATAGTGAAGGTAGAGCAAGCGCAATGAGAGAATTTCTGGAAATTGTTGCAAATATTTGATTGTGTACAGGTTGCCGAGTCAGACATCAACTATGAGTCAAACGATACTTTGGCGATTGTGGTACGTTGTATTGATACCGGGAGTCCGCAGCTATACCGAGATGAGCTGCTTGTTATCACTGTTGTGGACGTCAACGAAATTCCCACCGGCTTGACAATGACAGGAGGCGTGATCGCTGAGAACTCATCACCACAGGCATTGGCCGTATTTACTACCACAGACCCGGATAATGAATTTACTCTTCGTCAGGTAGCAATTCTTTATCATCATTTAATTTGCTAATTTTGAAACGATCTTTTATTGTTTTCATAGAACTTTACGTACACGTTGTTAACTAGTCAACCCCGTTTTCCGTTTGTGATCAATGGCAATAAGCTGGAGACAGTTCGGAGCCTTAACTACGAGGCACAACAGTCATGGCAAGTGACAGTTCGCACGACAGACCCCGGTGGTCTATCGATATCAGAAACGTTTCAGGTAACGTGCTCTTTCCAGAATGTCCAAACCTTTTGCTTACAATTTCAATTTTTAGGTGAACGTGACGGACGTCAATGATCCACCTTCGGCCGTTAACGTGGCCGGTACAGCGTCTGTACCAGAGAACAGCGTCGCGGGCACGTTTGCCGGACAACTACAGACAATCGACGAGGATTACGGGCAGAGTCACGTGTACAGAATCGTAGCAGTTTCTGCAGGGTTTGACCATCGTTTTCCCTGCCCACAGACACGTGTTTCAAGTGTTTTTTGTTTAGACTTGATATGCAGCACGTTAGGGCAGACTTGGTGACCGTTTTCAGTCTTGATGCGGCAACCGGAGAACTAGCAGTCGGCGCAAAGGAATCGTTGAATTACGAAGCAATTTCTGCGTACACGCTACAAGTTGTGACCACGGATTCGGGTACACCGTCGTACTCGTTTACTGGAACGGTCACCGTCAATGTCTTGAACGTCAACGAGGCACCAAGCAACCTCACATTGAGTGGAAATGAGGTATATCTATTACAGTATGCTAGAAGATGTGGTCATGTTGTGATCTTTTCTTCTGTTATAGATCGTCGAAGGAAGCGCCGTCAATAGCAAGATTGGTTATCTGACTGTCACCGATCCAGACAACGAACTTGTTTTAATCCAGACACATCACTGCGTTGTACTCGACGCGGACAATCAGCCTTTCAAGGTAGGACAGACTACACGATTGTTATAAACTAGTACATGCAGTGTGCGTAAATGTAGAGAGTGAATGGTATTGTGTGGTACTTTAGGTTCTAAACAATCTCACTCTTGTCGTAAGCCAAGCAACTTTGGATTATGAGCAAGAAGAATTTTACTATGTTGGGGTCAGTATGTTTGTCGATAAGATAGTAAGAATTTTCCGAATTCTTAATATCTGGTTAGGTTCGATGCTATGATGATGGTCATCCTCAAATGTATGTCGAGTCACAGTTTACAATCCAAGTGCTCAATACGAACGAGGCCCCGTCTCAGGTCGGCCTAACATCTTACACCATCGATGAAAACGAGGATCCCGGCTCTCTGGTTGGCATAGCAACAAGTGTGGATCCAGACAACGAACAGAGTTGGGTGCAGAACGTGACATTCATGATCGAAGAAGGCAGTCTGGTGCCATTCGCACTGAACGGCACCGACGTCGTGTCCACGATTTCGTTTGATTCTGAGAACCGATCACTGTACGTGTTCCACTTGATAGCAATCGACGACGGTCTGCCTCCTAAAAACACAAGCCAGAAGATTGAAATACACATTATTGATATTAACGATCAACCCACCTATGTGGGTCTCAACAGCAGCGGTGTGGATGAGAACTCTCCCAGCGGTACGGTCGTCGGCAATCTGTACACGATCGATGAAGACCGATTTCAGTCCCACGTTTACAGTATCATCCCACAAGATGGAGTTCCAGGTAATCAACTGGCATGGCGACAGACTTTCCTGCGATGCTCTAAGCACTCATGAAATGTTCGTTTTTAGGTCTCTTTGCAATTGACGGTAATCACCTTGTGGTTGCTAGTGGTACCGATCTGGACTACGAGAAGGAGTCGACATACACTATAGTAATCATGACCACCGACAACGGTTCTCCTCAACTCACCTACCAGGTAGGTCGTTAATTTAGGATTTCAAGTATACTAAATTAGTAGCAATTATTGAACCGTATACACTAGCGCGACGTCGTTGTGTCCGTGTTGGACGTAAACGAGCCGCCGTCGAGCATCGTATCGTACAGTAGAGACGAGATCGAAGAGAACAGTCCGGCCGGCACGTGGGTCGCCAATCTGACCGTCATCGACGAAGACTTTGACCAGACGCATCACTGCAAGCTGCTGAACGGCACGCAATACTTTACTCTCGTCGACAACAACGACACAATACCGGAAATATTCGTGTCTCGCGATGATGCGGACATCGACTACGAAACGGATGCGAACATTTGGATCAACATCGAGTGCGTCGACTCCGGCTATCCGCCGCTTGCCGTCGAGCACTCGATCGACATCCGGGTGCTGGACGTCAACGACCCGATTACGGCTATCGTGCTGACCGGGTCTCTGACGGTACGCGAAGACATTCCCGTCGACACGCCCATTTTGGACGTTTCGGTCGCGGACGAAGATATCGGACAGACGCACACGTACGTCGTGGTCGGAGAGATGTCGTTTGGTTTTACGGTCGATAATTCACGCCGTCAGCTCGTCGTCACCCGTCCGCTCGTGTTGGACTTCGAGACGCTCGACGATCCGCACGTTAACGTTACCATCGCGGTATCCGACGACGGTTACCCGCCGTCGACGTACAATCAGACGTTTACCATCACAGTCGTTAATATTAACGAACCCCCGGTCATTGTGTTGGACACCCTGGGTGTATACGAGAACGCCTCGAGAGGAGACTTGATCGCAGAGTTGACGTCGAGCAATCCAGAAGACGGCCAGATTATTAGATACCGCATTCTAGACGTCGACGGTTTCACCAATTTTACTCAGTTTTACTTACTTGACGTCGAGAATTCCACTTATCTCTATCTCAACGACAGTATCAGCTACGAGTCTCGGTCGTCGTATCTGGTGGAAATCGAAGCGACGGACGACGGAAATCCGCCGGCGTCGTCGTTGACGCTGATTACCGTCGACGTTCTTCGCAGCGATCCGTGCGCCGTCGGCACCGCCGACTGTGACGAAAACGCTCTTTGCTACCGACTATCGTCCAACGAGAGTCGCTGTGAATGCGACGACGGATACAGTGGTGATGGACGGACGTGCAGCGAGATCGACGAATGCGCTGCCGCGTCGGCGCCGTTTGGTGTCACTTCTGTGTGCAACTACGGCAACTGTACAGACGAGATCGCCAACTACTCGTGCACTTGTCTGCCCGGATTCACCGACTTTGACTGCAGTCGTGAGATCAACGAGTGCGCGTCGAATCCGTGCGTCGGAGGACAGTGTGTGGACGGGGTGAACGGTTATACTTGCGTGTGCGACGACGGATACACTGGCGTCGCGTGCGACGTCGACATCGACGACTGCGCAGCGGCACTGTGCGGCGGCGGCACTTGTGTGGACGGCGTGGATGACTACAAGTGTGATTGTCCGGATTATTGGGTCGGTGATCGATGTTCGTTTCCGGTCGACGTCTGCGAGCAGCCTGGCTTGTGTCGACAGAAGAACTGTATTCCTAAGTCGGTCAATGCTGCAGTTGTTGAAAAGCAAGATGTGGGAGAGGATGCAACTGGTCCACCGGTTGCAATTCAGCCCATCACAATTACCAGTGTGAGCACCAATGGCGGTGATGACAACTCTTATAGTGGTGACTCTCGGTATGTGTGTGTGGCAGATGATAACATTGTCACTATTTTGTTACCTCCCGGAGTAAATGCGAGTAGCCGTTCGTTTAAGACGGATTGGGAACGGTATTTGTTGAACGATCTGTATGTCAACATACCGGCGGACGACGACGGCGATATCACCAACTATGACGTTCCCGTCTCTTCTGTCTACATCACGGGTGTTTCTACGCAACCGGATGGCAGCGCGGCCATTCACTTTGTGGTGATGGTCAATGACAAAGCGGTCGGTCCCTATAGCGTGATCGAGGGCTTAAACCAGAATTGTCTCAACTCGACGTCATTGGATCACAGTGATCTTATTTGTGCTGCCGTGGAGAAGTCGGCAACTGCTCCGAATCACCAATCTCCGCCTATTCCTTGCCTTGATTGTCCAAAAGTGGCACCAGCAGTGGGCAGCAAGAATACCAGTTCGAAGGATATCATCTGGCCTGTCGTGAGCTGTGTGCTATTCATGGTTGTGGTTGTAGCTTTGGCACTGCTTTATCGCAGTCACAGAGCTAAGAAGAACTTGATGCTGAGGAGAGCTGAATATTCACCAGTAGGTGGTGAGGTATACAATGAAGGCGATCACTGTGTAGATAATCCTCTGTTTTATGACGGCGACGACGAGGAAGGCGAAGATTATGAACGATCCGATGCCATGTCGGGTGTTGCAAACCCTTTGTTCACACCTGACTTTGATGACGGTGTAGGAACGTACAATAATCCTGCATATAAACGTGCTGATGTTGATGTGTCACACAATCCTATGTATTGTGACCCGGATAAAAGCGAAGATGACGGAGTAATTGCAAATCCGATCTACCAATCATCTACCGCTACAGAAGCGATTTATGATAATCCGAATGATCTTGGCTGTTAGGATTCCGGTCTGTGTGGACTTCTCTATGCTGTTTTGTGATTTCCTTTTGTGCTTTTTGGGTTTTGACTCTTTGTATCGATGTCTTGATTTCTGGTTTGCATTTTGCTGGTCATCTACTGGTATATAACAGATACGCTCATCAGTTGTATTGTTGATCCTATGAATAACAGTATGTATGCATATGTATCATCATTGTCTCTTATGTGTATCGTTTGCACATGCAACTTGTGTACTGTCTTCTACATGTTGCCAGATGGAAATGTTGTGTGACATCAGAGACGTAGGAATGGCATCCAGGTTGGGAGGCCTAATCTGATTGCCGTTGTTGGAGCTCCTCGTTTTCTTTCACTTGTAGCTCGTCTCGCGATGACCTATTATGTATAATGACAATGCTGATTGTGGGGAGGTCATGGTCCTTGTGGCTCCCGTGGCTTTTACGCTTATGCATGCGTGTGGTTAGCTAAAGTTTCTTTATGGTTTTGTTCTAACGTACTGCGCTTTCAGCGGTTTGTTCACGGTGTTTTAGAGATTCGCTGTGTACTTACCTAGGTACGTATACTTCGTAAACGTCGCTTGGTTTGTAAGATGTGACCATCACATGTAGAATTATAGTAAAACGATAGTCAAGGCTGTACACTGTATATTTTGCTTTACGGAGCGACGTTCATGTAATACAGCGTTTGGTTTGTGGTATAGTATCGTCTCGTTGTCATATATTTGGTTATGGTTGGATTGAGATTCAAAGTGAGTCTGCAGCGGGCTGTATAGATGACGTCTCACTTTACCCGAAGCGTTGATGAGCTTGTAGTGATATATTCTGTTGCTCCCGCATTTCACTTTCCACTATTCGCTTGCTCGCTCATGCGATTTCTCTATTCCCGCTATGGCTTTCTTTCTACTGCGAATTAGAATAGTTGTTATGTTCTTTCTGTGTGGACTAACACACAGTTGGTTTTGACCTTGGGGGAGTAGGCCTCCTTCTCCTGTCAGCTGCAAAGTTGGTGATTGGGAAGAATGGGGACCGTGTTCGGTGACGTGTGGTTATGGAACCAAAGTTCGTATTCGAGTTAAAACACGTGTGGAGGCGCATGGAGGATTCTGCCATTTATCGTTGTTTGAGTCTAGTAGTTGCAGCAGTGGGGTTGTTAAGTAAGTTGCTCGTATGTCTAGTATGTACTTTTAATGCCATGCAGAAAGGCGATTTCGTGTTGATTTATGTTGCGGCAGGCTCGTGTCGTAGATGTGGTTGCCGCGTGTTGATAGATATAAAGGAGAGCCGTGCACGCGTGCGCTTGTGCGTGTGTGCGCGTTTGTGCGTTTGTGTGTGTGTGTGTGTGTGTGTGTGTGTGTGTGTGTGTGCGCGCGCGTGTGTGTGTGTGTGTGTGTGTGTGTGTGTGTGTGTGTGCGTGCGTGCGTGCGTGTGTCCGTGTCTGTCCGTCCGTATGTGAAGCGTATCTCCAAAATGGCGAGTGTTTTCCAGAGTTGTCAGTTGTCTTGGGACGACACGATTTTTTGCCAATCGAACTCTCCTCCACTCGCGCGTGAATTTCTCCTGAACGCGGCACATCGGATCTCCACCAAATTTAAATACCCATTCCGTACCTTGGACGGTACGCATAGAGCGTGTCATTTACATGTTTTTGCATGCAAGGCATTGTTTGGTATTGACAACAAGAGGTTACAACATTACAGAAAGGGAAATCACGGTTAATTAGTATCCGTACTGTCTAATGGTTACTGCGTGTTTTGCTTCTTCATTACGCTTTGCTTGTAGTGCGTATCTTCTAGATTGTAGCTGTTGCTTGTTCATTCATTATTCTGTTGCTGCCTGTTTGTTTGCAATTTCATGAACCATAGATAGATAGACATGCAGCTGCACTACTTGTTTACAGTTTAGATTGACAAACATTGTTCATGTTACAGTAGATTACAGAAGCCTAGAACGATCCTATTATTAAGAGTACGAATAATCTTATGGCTATTTTCTTTACACAAGCAGCTTGTCCTATAGATGTTGCCAGATGAAAAATGCTGTGTTGTCTATCTAGGCGTGGCTAACAGCTTAATTTGGTGTATAGAGATTCTCTATGATCTAAATGTCTATGCTAGATGTGTAGAATCATAGGAATTCCTAACGGTAACCAACATTGGAAGCAGACATTTGTTGTTTACGTAATTACAGATAAGGACTTCATGTATACAATCTACGTCGATTTTGTTTGCGTGATTGTCTCGTCGTATCATACATTTGTTATCTACATTCTATATGTAGCCTGTGCATGGTACGGACTGCGGATTGACCTGCAGCGTTGATAAGATTGTAGTGATAGGCTGCTGCATGCCCCCGTATTTCACTCCCCTGTAATCGCTCCTAGCATTGAACACCAATCGTTCACTCGACCAGTCGCTTTGCTTCCGCAATGGCTTTGTTGCCACTGTGGATTAGAATTGTTGTTTTTGTATTTCTACTCAATGGTTTAGCACAGAGTTGGTTATGGGGGAGGCGGCGAAAGCCACCGCCATCTCCTGTCAACTGCCAAGTTGGTGAATGGGAAGACTGGGGACCGTGTTCGGTAACGTGTGGATACGGAACTAAATCTCGTGTTCGATCTAAGACAGTTATCGAGGCGAACGGAGGAACCTGCTATTATTCTTTGATTGAGTCTAGTACTTGCAGCAGTGGAGTTGTCCAGTAAGTGGCTCGCATGTCTACTGTTTAGCAGGCAATGCCAAGAAAGAGTTTTTGAAATTTCGTTCTTATTGTGTTGCGCGACAGGCTCGTGTCGTGCATGGATTGCCTCGTGCCTCTTAAATAATGGGCTACGTGCAGAGCTTTGGGTAATCGAAACGCGCCGAATATATATAGTACAGTCGCGTTAAACTATAGCACTACGGTTTGGCTGCTTTAAAGCATCTATACGATGATGCTGGTCTGTCCGTAAGAGTAAGGGCTAACGCTCGTGCGTTGTGTATTCAGATTGGTAATTGTATGAGTGACAACGCGTGAGTGCGTTTGTCTTTGTAAGTGGGAGATGATGAAATGATCATGCAGTCGAACTCTAGACTACGTTTGTAAACAAGAAATAGCAAGCTTTCCGGCCAACTGAGCACATATGCGTGTTTTTAGCTGCGATCGTGCCTATAACGCGTTTAGATGAGCAATGAGCGAAGGATCCGAAGAATGCATGTATGCAGGCACGTGCACTTGCCCGATATCATTTACAGACGACGTTTTGGTACAGGAAGAAAGTGTTGGTAGGCAACCAAGTAAATTTGCTTTTAGCAGCTATGTTGCATACATGTTGCTTCTAGCTCAGACCTCTGACCCAAGTGATTAGGGTGTCCATCTTCTACTAGACAAGCAATTTGTCGTCTTTCGGCAACCGGTTAATTAACAAGTTAATAGGATTATGTTAATTCTTACATTTGACTTTCTCGACTCTGTTTTGAGCCAGTGAATTGGTGCCCGCTCGGACGGTGAAACGTCTGCAACAATCTCGAACACGTTTTTCTAGAACGTAGAAATGACGAGACCAAGTTGTTTGTAGAGCAAACTCAAAACCTATCCATTGTATATACCTATCGATGACCGAACCTATTGGTGTCGGGATGGGTACTGTAGTCAAAGCTATAGTCAGAGGTTTTAACATGCATGCTGGTGGTGTCAGATTATTTGTGTTGTTCAAGATGAAATTGTATGCGATGAGCGAACTGAGATTATTCCATCACCCACACTACTTTTTTGTTGAATGCTCTAAATATAAAATCAACGAGTGGTGGTTTACACGTACAATCACTTTTTTGTTTAACATCGGATACCAACTGGCTAAAGGGAGTATATAGTTGTGTAGTATTGCTAGATTGTTTTGCAATAAACTTTTGCTGCGGATTATAGCGGGCAACGTATCACTCTAAGTTTCTCTGCTGTTTAATGTGCTTACAAAGTGATGATGCGTGCAAGAATAATGAAATGCATGCAAGGGTCGGAGCTATACGTTTGTACTGTACATCTAATTATTTTGCTGTCAATTTAGCTGCGTAGTATCAGACTGGACTGCTTGGTCATCGTGTGACGGGTGTGGAAAGTCAGTAAGAACCATCAGTCGATTTGTCAAAACGTACTCTATTTGTATTTATATAAATTACTGACGTAACAAGTATATTTTTATCTAAATTAGATGGGACGAGTGTCAAGGAACAGTTTGTCCTAGTGATATGCTAAAAACTGAAACGTGTGACACAGGGGTGTGCTGTCCGGTAGACTGTCAACTCGGAAAATGGGGTGATTGGTCGCATTGTACAGGAAAGGTTCTCTGTGGTGGTACAGGTACTCGGACAAGAAAAAAGGTGGTCGACATTCCGGTACTGTGTGGTGGGAAAGATTGTACAGACGAACAAGAGTCGGAAGGTTGCAATCTTGGCTGTTGTCCACAACATTGTCAGGTATTTTTATAATCATTGCGCTAAAATTGAGAAACTGAGAGTTGTTGGTGAGTAGGTGAGTGCGTGGAGTTCGTGGAGTTGTTCTGTGACGTGTGGTACGGGACACGCTTTGAGGGAGCGAACTGTACAAACAGCAGCATCGTGTGGTGGCATCCCGTGCTCTCAACTTATAGAAAAGAAGTCTTGCACTGGACAAGCAGATCGAGATTGCAAGGTGTTTACATCGATCACTGAAATAATAGCGATAGACTTGATTAATGTAACTTACCTCCTCGATAGGTCAGTGCCTGGTCGTCGTGGGGTGATTGCATACCAAACAGCGGACATTGCGGAACCGGCACTAAGACTAGTACCCGCACTGTCGATGAAGGTCGTGTGTGTGGCGGAGCTGCCTGTCCGGCATTGTCTCGTACTCGCAGTTGTACTCGCTGCTGCCTTACTAACTGTGTCACTTCCAATTGGGGACAGTGGAGCAGTTGCTCGGCAACGTGCGGATCGGGTGTTCAGTAAGCTACGATTGTATCCAGTTCTGTTCTTAATTAAACTTACTTGCTTTACAGCACGGACACCATGTGTGCGACCACATGCTGGCAGCTACACCAAAAGCGGTCGGCGCGTGGTCGCGCACGTCAGTCCTAATGTTATAAAGCAAGTCTGCACGAGAACAGGACCGAAACGAGTTTAGTGTTTGGGACTGATCTGAATATCCATTTTAGGACTCGTCAACGAACTGAGACTACGGCCGCATCCTGTGGTGGCACATGCGGAAGCTTGCAGGAGATCCGTACTTGTAACGGAGTATCTCCCACAGATTGCACACACGGAGCGTGGTCAGCCTGGTCAGCCTGTAGTAACGCGTGCGGCAAAGGGACAAAGTTTCGGTCTCGACAAATCACAAAGTCGGCCATATGTGGTGGTTCGTGTCCGAGCGTCTACGAGACCGTTGATTGTAAAGACTACTCCTCAAGTCAAGACTGTAAACTAGAGTGGGGAAATTGGGGCAGTTGCAGCTCGAAATGCAGCGTTGGAACGAAGATCAGAGAAGCTACGGTGAAAAATCCAAGGATCTGTTCAGGCAAATCTTGTGGCTCTATGACGGTTAGTATAATTAGCAAATTAAGTTGTGTTCAAGATATGTACGGATTTTTTGTTAGGAGACGGCGACGTGTGGTCAGGTTAATGGTGGTTGTGATCACGTTTGTAAAGATGGCGTGTGTTCTTGTCATACGGGTTATAATCTGGGCAGTGGCGGTTGTTCTGCTGTCTCATGTGGCTCTCCATCTGTGAAGTATTGTCCTAGCGGAACGACGTATTCTACTTCTTGTCTGTATCCGAGTTTTTCTTGTTCCGCTACCACCTACGAGTCTACGTGTACGCTGACGTGCAAGAATGGTTACCAACTCAAGAATGGACCATCCGTCATACTTTGTCAGTCATCCGGGATATGGACTGCTTACAACACCGCTTACTGTAGAAGAGTGAATCAACAACCTACTAGTGTACGTCTATTGTATTGTAAGGACAACTATCTCTAACATCACTTTTCAAACTTTTTGTTTATATAGGTCTTACTGTCCGCTACTTCATTCGACGAGAATACGGCGTCTGGTAGTGTCATTGCCAGTGTGTCTACATCGGATCCTGATTCGAGCGACACGCACACTTACGATCTCGTGGACAACGCGGGTGGTAAGTTTGCACTGAGTGGAAGCTCACTGGTCGTCAAATTCCGAGCAGATTTCGAGACTTCGCCTAATCAGTAAGTGGTTCAACAGACATCATTGCATGTATATGTGAATTACATGCCATCGGTTTCAAGGTACGCGATTGTCGTTCGAAGTAAAGATTCCGGAGGACTGTACGTCGATAAGAAATTTACTATTCGCGTAAACAACGTCAACGAAGCTCCTACTGCGCTTTCTGTATGATGGCTGCAATGCATGCTTTCTTGAGACATTTATTGTGTATTTATTGTGTATTTATTGTGGTAGCCAACTGTGCTGTATGTGGATGAAAACAGCGCTAAAGGTACTGTCGTTGGAACTTTGACTAGCAATGATCCTGAAACAAGTCAGACGCACACATACAAACTGATCAAGTCACCAGGCAATATCTTTGCTGTAAATGGAGAAAAGTTAAAGGTATGTTGTCCTTGTTCAGTTCTTATAACACTTGCTCATAGGCGTAGGATTCTAGATTTGGTTGAGGGGGCACACTTACCTAAGAGGGCGTGGCTCTGCAAACAAGGCTAAATGTATTATTAATTAATTAATTATATATATGCATGCTACACAACAAAAACAAAAACAACATTAAAGTGGACAAGGTGAGGGGCACGTACCCCCAGTGCCCCTGGTTCCTACGCTTATGATGTCACTGGCTATACACTATCAACACACGTGTACAAGCTTAAGAAAATAAACATATACCGACAGACACAGTGGGATCAGGTAGACATACATTTAAAGTAATTTTAATAACGACTTTGGCTTTAGCTTTCAGCTATTTGATTAGTGTGCAAAAGTATAGGCGTTTGACTCGATGAAACGTATATATATATATATATATATTGCTCTCCACCCTTAAAGACACAAGCAGTCTCCGAGACAAGGCACGTCTCAACACAGAGTCGTCAGTTCATGCTGCAACATGGTTACGGGCCATTCCAAACGTTAAGTTAGGCCTATCCATGGCTCCGCATGAATTTACAGTTGCTCTGAAGCTATGGCTTGGAATTCCGATTATTTCTCCTTCACAATCAATACGGCGTGTAATTGATTGCTTTGGCGACCATCTTCTTGGATGTGGTCACGGTTCTTTACGTTCTAAACGCCACGATGCACTGAGGGACATCATATATCACGCATTACTAGTGGATAACGAAGGCGCTCAGCTCGAGCAACGTTGTGGTCCAGACAGCAATAGTCGCCCTGGAGATATCTTTCATCCAGATTTCGCTGATGGACGACCAGGTTATTTCGACGTTTCGATAAGAAACACCATGCAGCCGGCGTATGTCGCTAAATCCGCCATTTCTGCTGGAGCCGCTGCAATGGCTGGTGAAGAAGAGAAAGACCATCGACACGACAGCGAAGTCAATGCGGCAGGAGCTTACTTCTACCCAATAATAGTGGAGTCTTTTGGTTTGTGGACGTCTTCCAGTCTTGCCACTTTGAAGGTTATCGCGTCCAAGACCACAGCAAAGAGCAGAATAAGTTTTAGTAGGGCAGTCAGTAACTTACTGCAACAGCTTTCAGTTCGCTTATTTCAGTTTAACGCACGTATGATTTGCACTAGTTTGCAATTTGACACTGAGTTTGACTTTTGGGATTTGCCAACTTTGGCAGGGGACAGGTAGTTGTTATCTGCAATAATAAAGTTATATATTTGTGTGTGTGTGTGTGTGTGTGTGTGTGTGTGTGTGTGTGTGTGTGTGTGTGTGTGTGTGTGTGTGTGTGTGTGTGTGTGTGTGTGTGTGTGTGTGTGTGTGTGTGTGTGTGTGTGTAGTAGACTGAACCTGGACTTTGATGACTTGTTGGATTTTCCTGTTACTGTAATGTAGTTATGTTTAGGGACTGGGTGGGTAGGGTAGTTTGGGGTAGTCTGGGGCAGTTTGGGGTAGTTTGCATAGAAGAAGAATATATATATATATATATATATATATATATATATATATATATATATATATATATATGTATGTATATATCGTACGTTCTGTTTCCTATCTTGCCCATTTATTGTAGGTGAATGTTGACAACAGCAAGTGTCTAGCGTCTGGTGGAAGTAGCTGTCTACTCAACTACGAGAAAACCTCTTCCTACGATCTTCTAATTCGCTCTACAGACAGCGGAAATCCATCTCGCTCCACCGACTTCACTGTTACAATTAAAGT